>NC_063190.1:26069301-26086801 GCF_017589495.1 Alosa alosa | reverse complement strand
ACAACCCAAGATAAACCACTTGAATAATGGATTGTTGTTGTTGTTGTTTTTTTTGTTTTGTTTTTGTTTGGGTAGTTTTTTCTGACATGGGACATATCACAACACACAACAGTTGAATCATCACCAACTGTCCTGCTGTTCCATGGATCTAAAAGCGGAGATTGTGTGGGATGTCTCGTCCTCGATGCACTCAAAAACACACACCCACATGGCTTTCATCATATGCTGGCCATATCGGTGATATAAAACCTACTTTGTGAAAAAGGCTCCCTGGTGTCATTTCCCAGCCTCCTGCAGGGCTTTGATGGGGCACTGCAGTCCTCCTGTCCTGCCTCATGTGATTCCCTCGTGTGATGCCAAGCATCATGTCATTTAGATAATCAGCCCCGCAGTGCCCTGTGCTGTCCAGTGGGACTCGTGATGTGGTTACCAGTAGGCTGGACAGATGGATGGATAAACACATGGCTGCCCGATCCCTGCAACCCTCACAGAGAGACCAAGCAAACAGTCTCTCTCTCTCTCTCTCTCTCTCTCTCTCTCTCTCTCTCTCTCTCTCTCTCTCTTTGAGTTTCCATTTCCTTGCCAGTAAATGGGTATGTTGGATGCAGGCCATGTGAATCACTCACAGAGGTAGAAAAACAGAGTGTGAAGGAATGTTCCGACATTGTGTTACAGCTAATGTTTTGCTAATGTGGAAGAGAAGAGAGGAGAGGAGAGGGCCTGTGATGGGAGCAGACAGCCAGCGTGTGCAGAGTAAGCTGTTGTGGACACACACATACACATACACACACACACTAGTGTAGAGAATGGTAGAGAGAGAGAAAGAGAGGGAAGCATATTGAAAGGAAAAAATAAAGTTGTAGAACCACCAAAGCATGAAACATTGCACTGTTATACTGCAAACATTTCAAGTAAAAGCTCCCCTATATCATATTATTTTTTTTTCTAATCAACACGTGTTTGTTTGGTTATGGTGTGTGACTATATGATGTTTCAGGACTTGTTATTGTCCTCTTGAATATAAATCTACAAACACCAGTTCTATTTTGTCTGTGCCAAAAAAATCTTGAATTTCCCCTTGGGGATCAATAAAGTATCTATCAATCAATCTATCTATCTATCTATCTATCTATCTACTGTCATGGGCTGTATTAGCCTCAGCTTCAAAACAACCAATTTACCTCCCTTTTATACTTCAACCACACTATTACGAGCTGTGTCTTATAGAGGTTCCAGTATGTTCATGTTGGACCCTGCCATTTGTTAATCAATCACTGTTAGTGTTACAATGTACAGAATTTCAAGCTAGTCATTTTACAGAGTGATTGCATTAAAAACAAACATCATCGATTTTTGAAGGCACCATTCATACAGACAATGTGTATCAAAATCCTCCTCATTCAAGAGCAGTAATATCTTACGCTGCAGAATACCCATTGCAATTTCTCTGCTCTAGTGGTGGTTACAGGTAGAAGTCCCCCTCTAAGGTTTGAGCCCGAGCACACTCGTAGGTGAGGTGGGGCCATCTGTTGCATTAACTGGGAAGCACCTCTGCGTTTAAACTCCTAAAGACCTGAAATAGACCTCAGCCCTGGAGTGTCACTGGCAATTACCTCCTGACCGACTGAGGCTGACTGTGAGGGAGGGGGAAGGTGAGCTCTGGGCAATGCATTTTAGTCAGCAGCTTTCTGCAGTCACTAGTGATTTAGGCACTGAGCTTAAAGGAGTGACTGCAGCAGACGTTAGTCTTAATATGGTCAGTTGCCCCACAATATGATCTGCTTTCAGGTTAGCATTGTTGGACCCAGTGCAGTGTTTATGGTCACAACTGAGAAAGAGAATGGAAAAATTACGGGGTTCCACAATGGCCTGGCCATCGATGTGCCCTTGAACAAGGCACTTAACCCTGAGTTGCACTGGGCGACTGGCCCTTGTAATAAGTGACACATTTAAGTCACTTTGGATAAAAGCAACAGCCAAATGGAGAAAAAAATATGAACTATATTAGGTTCTTCTGTGTGGGTATTTATGTGTTTTGCCTGCAATGAACTTTACTATTACTCACTAGTGTCTTCATACCTGGATTTGATTTGAGTGACTTTTCACTAACCTGGCAAACTGGCCATTGTTATCATTTCAAACCCTTTGTCTCCCTCTCTCTCTCATTCTCTCTCTCTCTCTCTCTCTGTATGTATTAGCAGTGCAGTGCTTCCTCCCCCTCCAGAGATGCTAGCCAAATCACAGTGTTACATCACTTTACTCTCCCTCTCCCAGGCAGAGCAGAGCGAGGTGCCCGGGACCTGTGACATGCCCAAATCCCCTGATCCCCTCCCAATCCGCCCCTGTGACGCTGAGACGGCCTAAGCCACTTATGCCCTAATCTCAGCCTGAGGCTGGAGTGAAGAGCAGGGGAGGCCCGGAGGTGGGGGGTGGGGGGCACGCGCACCACATGCCCCATGGGAGGTGGCACTGAGCCTCCCATGTGAGTGCAGGAGTGCCACCCTGACCTCCGGTTGCCAAAACAGTTGTCAAACATGTAGTGTTCAGTTTCTTTTTATGTTGGCTGGGGGAGCAATTCACACTGTGAATACTTGTCAGCAAGGTGATGGTAATAGAGTTCTTAGGCAAATAAAGGAAGAAACCACACACACTGTTTCTAGATGCAGTGGACGTTTATAGTTTGGCAGTATCTTTTTTTTTTTTTTGCCTTATTTCCAATTCAGTTGTCTCCACAGACATTCAATTGCCAGACCAGTACTATCCAGTCAGACTCCAAACATCTCAGCTGCTAAATTGAAACTTTGTGTCTTCAAACGTTTTTTCTCTGTTTATTGCCCTTTTTGCTGTATTCATTCATCATTTTACTATCTGTAATGATACTAGGACAGATCCTTATTTTTTATCCCTATCTCAACTGTTTAGTTAGTGAACTGTGGTGTGAAAGGCCATTAGTTTAGTTACAGTACGCATGGAGCAATTGCTATTTTTACACATAGATCAGGGATTACTGTAGAGCTTGGACAAGTCATGCCACAAATACTGTATATACATCAACTTTTTGTGGAAGTTTCTCACCAAGATCAAGATGCCTGCCCAGGATGCATGCTATAAATCTACCTCAGTGCATATCTACTTCAAAGACAGGAAAGCATAATTGCACAAGTGTTATTTGTGATGAATCTAGAATCCACGTGCAACTACCTTCTGTTGTTATCACTTCCCCTGAAGGTTAGTGACTAAACGTTAAGTGGCACCTGTAGCGACTGTCTGTGTGTGTGTGTGTGTGGGGGGGGTGTCTGTAGTTGTGTCTGTGTATGTAATAAATTGAATGACAGGAGGCTGGGAGTATTTTACAACAGTAGGATTAACTGTTGATCTTACATGAGTTACCATCACTGTTACCAGTGCAAACATTCTTTCATCTTTGTCAGAACTGATTGATTCAAATGTATGAGCATTGTTTCATAATAAATTCTTTATAATCCATAACTTTCATGTAGCAAGCCAACTTTGGATTTATTTCCTCTGATTTCAGCATTTGATATTGTTGTATTCTGTGAGGAGATTATCCTTAAGGGATACAAACTTGGCCCCATCCTGATCGTTCTCCCTCTGATGTCCTGTTTTGCAGACTACCTGTGTGGCCCAGAGGACAATGTGTACAACATCGACTTCACAAGATTTAAGATCCGGGACATGGAGACAGGAACAGTCTTGTTTGAGATCACCAAGCCTCCCTCCTCCAGTGAGTCCGCAGTGCTTTCACGTTTCACTCCACTTAGTACGAGAACAGTTCTGTTCTGTTTCTTTTATAGTTCTCATTCCAGTTCTTCAAATAACTCCTTCTCCCTTCTGTATTTAGAATTGGATTTTTTATTCAATTGTTACCTACAGTATATTTTTGCCTGTAGTTTTTATTTTAACACAAATTTTAATACAGAATGTCAAGAAGTATATCTCTTTGAAACATCTGAAGCAGCATATTGCTCAGTTATACCTGGCATTTTGAAAGTGCCTACTTGGTGCTGAAATGCGTTATTTGGTGCTTGTGCGTAATTTGGCCCATGACCCTTTGAGGTGCTAGCGCCACACCTAAGCTGATATACAAGAGACTGAGGTCAAGCAGGCTACTGTCTAGAATATTTTTTTTTATTAGCACTGAGTGATGGCAATGTATTTACAAGTGCATCTTCATAACAAATCTTGTGTATTGTCATTTGTTTTTGTTTTTTTACTTTGAGACAAAGCAGACAAGCGAGACGTGGACCCAAACGCTGGGCGTTTTGTACGGTACCAGTTCACCCCTGCGTTCCTGAAACTACGCCAAGTCGGAGCCACGTAAGTCTGAAGAAGTCCTACATAACATACAGTGTGAATGCATTGTTGAGCATTGAAGGAGATGCATTTTATGCATAAAAGAATAACATAGTAATTTATATGCAAAGACAATACATTTTACTAATAGTAGTATTAGAACTACATCTAAACTCTATTCTGTTATTCTTAATATAGAAACATATTATTTGTCTGTTATAATTGGGTTGTTGCCTACAAGCTAAGCCTTCAGAAAGTCAGTTACATAAAGGCAAAATGGTTTGCATTCCGTATTTAAGCTATAATGGCAAGAGCAAGCAGTGGAAGCTTGTTCAACACAGAGTAGTTTGTCCTAGTTAAGCATGCGTGCCTGTCAGGATATGGCACATAAGTTTGGAGTATGATGGGAGCTAACAGCCCAAATATACGTTGCCTCTAATCGGACATTGGGCAGAGAGAGCACTGTGGCATTAAGTATGGCAGTGCTTCCTCTCCAGTTGCACACAATTACTGATCCAGAATGTATGTCACTGCTTTGGGCTTCATGTGTTGAAAGATAAATGACATAGGTTAGCACACCAAGAGCCATTTTCTGGAGGATTATGGAAAGGAGTTCACTTGGGTCGACTGAAATGTTTGTTTTTATTGGTGTATTTGTTTGTTTATTTTTCCGTTTCCCGTATCATTCCGTCTCCCAGTGTGGAGTTCACAGTGGGCGACATCCCAATCAATAACTTCCGCATGATCGAGAGGCACTACTTCCGGGAGCAGCTCCTGAAAAGCTTCGACTTTGAGTTTGGGTTCTGCATCCCCAGCAGCAAGAACACCTGTGAGCACATCTATGAGTTCCCTCCAATCTCCGAGGACACCAGTGAGTGCATGTTTAGTTTCATTTTGATACACATTAGTACACATACAGTAGACCAGCTGCAGATGGGTAGACTGAAAGACTTCAAGATGTGTGAAACAGTCAACATACATGGGGATTTTTTCACAAACATGAACCATGAAAAAGAGTTTTAGTTCTTCGAAATGAAATCCATTCCACATCACAAGGCAGTTTAAAATGGAAGACTTGTACACTTAATTGACTTCTATTTTAGGTCTCACCATCCAATCAGACGGCAGAGATTTCACAGCTGCCTTGTGTGCAATGTATTGTGAAGTGATAATCAATTCTGTATGCTCTGTTACAACCAAAATGCTCTTTGGCATCATGTGCAACAGGCCTCTGTATAACATGGTTACTCTCAGTTGTGAATGCTGAAGACTTAACTGTATATACAAGTTTATACAGTGAGCCTGTCCATTAACATCATTAATCAGTATGTTGTACTTAAATACAATTGATTTTCTTTATTTTCAGTGCGTGAAATGATCCTCCACCCTTACGAGACACAATCGGACAGCTTCTACTTCGTGGACAACAAGCTGGTCATGCACAACAAAGCAGACTACTCTTACAGCGGGGGACCCTAGACGTCTGTGTGCTGTGTAGGGATGGGGATAGGAGGGAGGTCAGCTGGGCAGTCAGGGAAGACCTTAGGACCAATCATATGCCATGTGTCCACCACCACTCATTGGCGAGTATTTATGTTTCCACCATCACTTTGGCTCACTGACTTGCAGTATAAAAACAAAACAAAACAAAAACAAAAAACATGCGGCTGTTTTTATGGTGACCTGGGGCTAATGACGTAAAACACAACCGCTAGTCACACATGTACTTGTACATATCGGCTCTTTTTAGTCATCCACTGCCATAGATCACTGAACACCAGCATATGTTGAAGTCCTTATGTGTGGGACTCGCTGTAGTATGCAAGATCTATGTGTGTCTAAGGGCTGAGGATGGGCTAGTGTTGTCTATTAGAGTTCTGTGCGTGAGGTACAATGTATTGTGACTGGTTCTTTGGTTAATATGAAAGTGGAGGTTTCATCCCCCAACTTCCCATTGGAGTAGTTTTTTGATTTCAAAGAAAAAAAAAACTCTCCTGATTACTTGATATGAAATTGACTGCGCCACTGTGTGTGTGTGTGTGTGTGTGTGTGTGTGTGTGTGTGTGTGTGTGTGTGTGTGTGTGTGTGTGTGTGTGTGTGTGTGTGTGTGTGTGTACAGTCACACATGTTATGTGTCTATGCCTGTGAATGAGGGGTGCAGATGTGTGGGTGTTGACCTGAGGGAAGTATACTGTATTTTAGTTATTTTCACCTTCATCGTGATTATCAGCATCATTTTCTCAAAATCATAGATAAACAGAACAGTACTCTCAGTAGAAATGGGAGAAATTCAAATGACACAGTATTTGATATACTTGTGTTGCGTTAGGTATTTTGATAAGATGTTTGTCCTTTTTTTGTCATTTTGACATGACTTTGTTTTCAAGAATAGCCTGATCCAGACTCACATAAGCATAAGCACAATATTTAAAAGGGAAAAGAGGCAAAAAAGTATGCTAAGAGAATGTGAATAGTCTATACTCATGACTAACATCCACCTTAAACTTGTAAAACCTCTCCATCTCAAATATCTGCATTGGTGGTAAAATATGATTTCCATGGTTCTATATTTGACAGCAGAATGGAAGAACTAGACAAAAAAGAATAAATAGATATAACAACAAGCCTCAAATCAGACTGAAATCTGGTTAGAGTTCTCACTTTTTGTACGTCTCCGATATAAACAATGTGACAACCAACTGTTTTAAAATATTCCAAAAAAAGAGGTAGGCTTCTATATTAAATAGTGACATTTCCTGTTAAAATCTCTCTCTCTCTCTCTCTCTCTCTCTATCTCTCTCTCTCCTTTCTCCAGTTCCATCTATCTATCTATCTATCTATCTATCTATCTATCTATCTATCTATCTATCTATCTATCTATCTCTTACATTCCAGTGAGTTAGGTCCTTTGTGTCAATGTACATAGCCGAAGCTGGTTACATTGTTTTGTTGTAGCTATGAACCACTTAATGTAGTGCATTGTACATTAGGATAACAGTTTGAGAAAAGCATTTGAGTAATAGCATGGGTGTTCTCAAAGACTCAACTCAAACCATGGAAATTAAAATGGATGAACTTGAATACTGTTTCTAGTTAAATGTGTAACAGCATTATTTATTATTGTGATTTACTTTACAATGATTTTGAGAAACTGAACATATGTACAATTTTGGACAGTTCCAATGCCAGTCTGGATTTAAAAAGGAAATAAATGTGAATTTTTGAGTTAAAAGGATTGTTTTGTGGTTGGTTATTTCTAAAGAGAGTGCATCGTGATTGCTGTAATCTCAAATGTTAATAATGCTTCACGTTGGTTTCCTGTTCAATATATTTAATATCATGGTTTAACTTCCATTGGAAGGCAAGGACTCATAAACCTTTACCTTCATTTAGCTTTCATAGACATCAGACCATGCCCTTTGCAAGTATTCTCTGGCATTTATCATTGTTGTGTTAAAATCTCTGTTACACATTGCCCTGTTTCTGTAAGCAACTTAAATAGGTTTGAATGGCAAAGGAACATTTACTTAATACAAACAGCAGGTGCCACTATACCCAGGTTACCGCAAAGATGACAAATACAGTCAATGTAGTCTGTATGAACTCTTACACAAACTTTTTACAGCTCTTTATTTACATACAAATACTTTATTTAGTCTTACAAAAATGTCTTTAAATAAGATGGCCATATATTATAAAACTATATATAAACATTTCATTTTGTCCATAACTCAAGGAAACACTGTACTTAAAGAGAGCCAGCTTAAGCATTTCGTTAGCATTTGCTGACACTGTTGATCTTTTTAAGCAACCATAAAATGTCAGATATCCATGATAGTTTATCTATCAAGACATTAAAATGGCAGTATGTGTTTAAGTCTGCCGCCAGTGTCAGCACTTTGTTCCTACATCATAATTTAACATCCTAGGTGATTTATAAGATCCCAAAAGGACCAAACTAAAATCTACAGAAATCGTCTATTATTTCATTTGGTATTATATTGAGGCACTTTCTGTCAGTGGCTCAGTATAATTCAAATATATAATTCAATATACATTCTGTCAGTTTAACAATTGGCTCAGTTAGCGCCATAGGCTTACAAGCCACAGGTAAACCCAACCGTGCAGCCATAAATACCTTGTTAACCTTTGAACCTTATGATTATTATCCTTGATTGTTTATACCATTATATCAAGTTTTATCATCAAGGATGAAACATATTAACACAGAAGAATGAAAAAAAGTTAATAAATACAAGGTGATCTTTTTCTGTGCATCTCACTCTTCTTTCTTTCTTTCTTTCTTTCTTTCTTTCTTATTTCCTTTCTTATTTATTTCCTTTCTTTCTTTCTATCTTTCTTAACATACTAACTTGCTTACTTAACTTATTTACTCACATACTTACACACTTCTCTCTCTCTCTCTATCTCTCTCTCTCTCTCTCTCTCTCTCTCTGTTCCCTGTGGCAGTGTAGCAGCGATAATCTCCTTGGTTCATATAGCAGGCGTAGATGTGTTGTAGGCCCACGTAGGGAAGGTATCCAGATGGAACATGGCTTTGCCCCAGGTGTTGATACCCAAGTTGATTGTGAGAATGCCAATCACATTGAGAACGCAGCCAGCCTTTGCCTGCAGAAGAGATTGAACACAAGTGTTAACATCATGGCCTGCCAAGCCATACTTCCATGACAACACACATGACAGCCCCATGTTAAAGGCTGAGCTTGAATAAAATCGTTCTGATTGAGACAAGATGCTCTCACCATGTCTATGACTCTGAGGTTGCCATAGGAGAAGGCGATGGCGTTTGGGGGTGTGGCCACTGGCAGCATGAAGGCCAGCGAAGCGGAAATGGTGCAGGGCAGCATGACATAAAGGGGGTGGAGCTTAATAGCAGTGGCCTGAGGACGGAATACACAATTGACCTCAGAGTTGCCCATAAACAAAACCTGCATCATTTCAAACTGTGTACCGTAGAGTTCCCCATAAACAAAACCTACTGTACAGTATGTCATTTCAAACTGTGTACCATAGAGTTCCCCACAAACAAAACCTGCATCATTTCAAACTGTGTACCATAGAGTTCCCCATAAACAAAACCTACTGTACAGTATGTCATTTCAAACTGTGTACCTTAGAGTTCCCCACAAACAAAACCTGCATCATTTCAAACTGTGTACCATAGAGTTCCCCATAAACAAAACCTACTGTACAGTATGTCATTTCAAACTGTGGACCTTAGAGTTCCCCACAAACAAAACCTTTGTCAGGTAAACGGCCCTACCATGGAGGCGAGGATGGGCAGAAAGAGGGTGGTGGTGGCCGTGTTGCTGGAGCACTCGGTGAAGGTGCCCACCAGGAGGCACAGCAGCAAGGAAATGGCGAAGGGAGGGATCGACTGCAGCGGAGCCAGGCTCTCTCCCAGCCACTTGGACAGTCCAGAGGCCTGGTTAGAGACAGAGACAGAGACAGAGACATGGACACACGGATACCGGCAACGTTATCCAACAAGGAAGAAGCAGGTATTTAGGCTAACATTTACCTGGGTTACTTGCACTTAAATCAGTGTCTTTCTTCTCTTTTTGTGATGTACATCAGCTAACACAGGGATGTCCTAGCCTCTGATCTATTTCAGAAGGAGCATCTACTGACAAAAAACTCTCCATTGTCCCTGTGCTGATATTGATGCAGTATTGAAACTGAGCAATGTGAGTGACTTTTACATGTAAGTACATTAGGATTGGGATTCATCTAGGATCCAAGTGTTAAGTGAACAACTATGATTAAAATGGACACCTAGGATTCATCTAGGATCCAAGTGTTAAGTGGACAACTGGGATTAAAATGGACACCTAGGATTCATCCAACGGTGAAATGGACACCAGGCGAAAGAACCGAGGCTTGGGCGTAAACATGGATGTCTGTGTGTGAACAGTGGCACCCACCTCACTACCACTGGCCAGTGCGAAGCCTCCACCCAGCAGAAGGATGATGTTCCAGGGCATGCGCTGATGCACCACGTCCCAGGTCAGCAAGGGTACAGGGGCCTTCATCTTTCCCGCTGCAGGGCAGAAAAAGAGTCGCTGGGCTTCAGTGGATTTGCCCGGCATGGCATGCTTAGCAGTAATTCACACACTGAACTGTAGTGGCAGTGGAGTCATAACTAGGTCATTAGAATCCATAGGGGGAAAAATGATCAGAAGTACATATTTCATGAAATTTGAGGATTCTCCATGTAATGAGAGGACATCTCAGGATTGTCTGAAGCAGAGAATATCATTCCTCACCACTGTCTTGAAATCTCAAAACAGCCTTTCATTGGTTTTGAGGCTACAGTATGTAACATTTAAAAACTTTGGAAATATTATCTCATAATCAGTGTGCATATGAAAACCTTAATCTTACCTGATTTCTTTGATTTCTTCTCTGATTTCCTTTTCTTGTTTTTTTTGTCCTCTTCATCACTGTCATTGTCACTGCTGCTGTCATCATCTCTGTTGCCACTATTGTCCGTGTCGTTCTCTTCTGAGAAGGTGAATGGCCACTTGGAGGGGATGACGAAGAACAGAGCGGACATAAAGATGGCCACGGTCCCGTCTGAGACAAAGCTGTGAACATGAGGATACAGGGTTATCAGATGTGTTTGTGAATTGTGAGTACTCACATTCTACCCAGGCTTAACGATCTTGACTTCATGGAAACAGCAGCACATCCACTTTGGAGAACTGTGCACAAAACAGTACGTTGCGAAAATGTCTCCTCCGTACATGTGTCTTAACATCTTTGCTTTGTCCAGCAACTATACGCACACACACTCATGTGAATGTGCGTCTGTTTACGTCCTGTTTTATGTCATGTGAAAGTGAGTGTGCACCCATTGGCTCACCCGGTGCCCTTTAAGAGCGCGGAGGCCCATCCAGGCATGAAGCCCGGCTCCCTGGTGAACCACAACACCACCAGGAGGATGAAAATGACGAGCACAGACCCCTCGGCGAACGAAATGCGGCCCAGCTTCTTGTACTCGTCCCTCATCACCTGGTAAGCTTCCTTGTCGCCTTTGTCTTTGGTACCACAACCAAAGGACTTCTTCAGACTGTTAGAGACATGGACAGCAAAGCAGAATAGCAAATGAGACAACTGGTCAAATCATTCAAATGGTCTCAGACTCAACATCAGGACTGCAATGAGGAGTTACAGTAAATTGCAAAAATAGTCCAAAATCAGGTTATTTTATTGTGCATTCCAGGTAAGCTAATATCAATCAAACTATAAGTAACACACCAACTTAAGTTTGATTGATATTACTTGTAATTCACAAATTATCTAAATGGATAAATTGATTGAAATAATAAATAATTTGTGAAAATTCCTTTAAAAGCCACAAAATTCTCATTATTTCGGTGTGTTGGAGTAAGAGGAATGAGACTTACTTGAAGCCCAGATACATGAACTGCAGCCACATCCACGAGAAGACAAGCATCAACAGCATGTTGGGAAAGGCAAAGCCAAACCAGCTCGCAAAGTTGATGATGCCGTTGTTATCTGGGTAGATCCTTCAAGACATGCAGATCGCCACAGTTAGAAAGTGCCCATGCTCAGTAAAACTGCCTTTAGCATTCTGCATTCAATAAATGTAAAGATTCAAAAGTAGAGATGTTGCAGAGGGGTGTATGTGTGTGTGTGTGTGTGTGTGTGTGTGTGTGTGACTATCAGACATAAATGGCAAACAATGTGTTTCTTCCAAACAATCAAACTTTTAGTAAACAAATAGTAGTGTAGACAGGAAGTGATTATAGGCTAATGTGCACTGCTATCTGGGAACGCAGTGCAAAACAGTGAATAGGAGATACAGAGAATAGCAGCTGGACAATATGTGAGAGGTCTTACGAATTGAGCTGGCCTTGCAGGATGAGGTTGGGGGTGGTGCCCGTCAGAGTGGCAGTGCCCCCGATGCTGGCAGAGTAACACACACACAGGCTCATCCCTTTGCCCAGAAGCGTGTACTTCTGCTCGCGTGCCTTCCTCCTGTCCTCTAAAGCCTGGTCGACACCCTGCTCCACGTCCGTGTGGGCTTCTGAGAGGGCAGGCAGTGATGGATATAGCTTCAGGAGTGCGCAGATTTACAGTAAAAACAATTATGTGTTTGGGCAGAAATATCTAACCCTCAGCCAATCAGCCTTAAGGAGGAGCCTGAGAGACTGTTATTTGCATTTAAGTTTTTATTGAAGTCGTGTTGTATATCAAGAACCTTGATGGTTAACAACAGGCTCCAAAAAAAAGTCACCATTGATGGCATCAAGAATTATATTTATATGTTATGTTATGTTATGTTATGTTATGTTATGTTATGTTATGTTATGTTACTTAAAACATTTAGTATGTTGCTGTCAGAACCTAATTCTAATCACAACATAAAACTCATGTGACCTACTGTTAAAGTCCTCCATAGGTGCCTTTCTGTCTCTGACGTCCTCCATCTCAAAGGCCTGGTTGCTGGTCCCGCCCCGCAACTCCCGCTCGTCACCCTCGGCCTCGGTGACCGATAGCTGGGCCAGCACAGCCTGCGCAATGGGCAACATCATGGCGGTGGTGGCCGTGTTACTGATCCACATGGAGAGGAAGGCCGTCACACCCATGAAACCCATCATTAGCCTGAGGGAGCACGGAGATGGGATAGGATAGATGGGTGAGGGTGCTCGAGAGGGTGTGTGTGTGTGTGTGTGTGTGATGAAACTTGATTTGTAATATGGAATCAAATAATGAATAATGTGTGTGTTTTGACTAGTGACATCAATAAGAACGTTATTTGTGTCAGCCTGTGTATCTGTGTGTGTGTGTGTGTGTGTGTGTGTGTGTGTGTGTGTGTGTGTGTGTGTGTGTGTGTGTCTGTGTCTGTGTCTGTGTGTGTGTGTGTGTGTGTCTGTGTCTGTGTCTGTGTCTGTGTCTGTGTCTGTGTGTGTCTGTGTGTGTGTGTGTGTGTGTGTGTGTGTGTGTGTGTGTCTGTATCTGTGTGTGTGTGTGTGTGTGTGTGTGTGTGTGTGTGTGTGTGTCTGTATCTGTGTGTGTGTGTGTGTGTGTGTGTGTGTGTGTGTGTGTGTGTGTCAGTGTGTGTGTGTGTGCATGTAATGAGTCTGTGCATGTAATGAGTCTGTGCATGTGATGTGGATGAGCACGGTAAACTCTTACAGAGCAGGCCGCACTCCCACCAGCAGCAGGACTCCAAGAGCGATGCGCTTGTGCAGATTCCAGTTCTCCACGGCAATGGCAACCAGCAGCCCACCAATGAACAGCATGTTGGTGTCTTTCAGGTACTGAACACTGACCTGTGGATAGACATGGAACAGGTAGGGAAGGGTTCAGAATATGATAGCCTGAGCGAGATAGGCAAGGTGCATAATGTAGAGTTCAATCTTTACAACTCCCTGGAGTTTTTCGCAAATGGAATCTGAATTTTCAACCATTAAAAGGCTTAGCTGTATCCATTGCACACACTATGGCTATTAGTAGGGGACAAGAGTTTGACCTTCCTAATAAAAAAAAACAATAACAAATTAGAAGGCACAATAGACTCCAAGGACGTTTTAAGTCATAAGCAGGTTTTTTTTTATGAGCCATAAAAATGAAACAAGCCTTGTCTGGCCTGTCTGGACGGCTGACATTTTATGCTTTCCCTAGCAAAGTGCACCTCTCCCACAGGATGGCTGCCATGAAATGGCAATTATGAAATGGTGAAGGAAGGGACTAGCTATAGTGAATGGTATGGGGTTTTCCATAGGACAGTGCATATACTGTATGGACATTTCTAAATGCATGTATGCATACATCCCTATTGTTTTAAAATGAGCTAAAGGAACACAAGTGGTGTCAGTTTTTTGTGCTGTCCACCAGGGAAACCCACCTGTTCGGCCTGCATGATGCCCATTAAGGGGAAGAACACGACGGGGAGCAGAGCCGTGACCGCCAGTGGCATGCACTCTGTGCACCAGTACAGAGCCATCACGATGATGGCGTAGCCACATTTAGCCTCCTGCAGTAGAGGCAGCAATGAGAAAGACATCAGTAAGGCAAGAGTAACCCCTCGGTTTCCAAACTAAGCATGAACTGATGCACAAACACAATTACAGTGCAGAGTAGAAGATTATGTCACTGTTTGATGAGCCTCAATGTCTTTTTCACGAAGACCCCTCCTTAAACCCCAATTGCAATTAATGGGACAGTCTTTAAACAAAAACCGGTTGTTTTGTTCAAGTTGTGGCGGCATGGTGGCTATATCTTTTAACTACTTTATCTCTTTAAGGAGATCTCCTTAAGGTCTCTTTAAAGAAGGTTTACTGACTGTACAAAAAGATAATAGTAACCCTTGACCATAAATGATCATAAACAATTTTCATGTGTTCACCTGTCACCGCTATATCTTATTTTGTTTTATGGCTCCAAAAGAGCTATGCAATGTAAGTCAAGTGAGTTTGAATGCTCTTTACTGAAAACGTTCCACTGTGATGCATGAATACCCCAAACCCATGATGTTAGAAAATCTTGTTCCATATGGATTTTTTTTTTTTAATGTGAACCAATTAAGATTTTTATAATTCACTCAACATGGGCTTTACTTTACGTCTTAAAAGAGTTGGTTTGACTTGTAAAGCTTCATCAAGGAGTGTAGGCTATGTCTAACCAAAATGGTTAATGGGTTTTACTTCATTCAAATTGTAGATTTGACACAGGTGCCATTCTAGTTTACTCAATTTATATGTACACTTATCCATTTAGAAGACATGTATTTCTAAAGCAATTAACAGCAAAGCAAGCAAAGTTATTAAGATTAAGGTTTTGAATTATCAATATCTGTTACCTTGGGGAATCCAACTCTGAATCTCGTAAAGGTTTGCTCTATTGCTGTAGTTCCACTCTGCATGTTTAGAGTGATCATGTACATACACAAAGGCCTATTCCCTAGTGGTCATCTTCAGTGCATTTAAATATATATTTAACACTTTTAACCTCAGACATCCTTCACATACTTCTCTACCAGGTGAAACAAAGGATGTCATTTAAACATCATGTCTTTTGAAATCCCTGCCATCTTAACAGTTACAGTAACTCTTTGATATTGATGACCTGCAGAAATAATAGCAATAAGTTATGAAATCTCACCGATGTTGGCACTACGATTGGCAAAGGAAGGAAGATGAGTGGGGTGAAAATGATGATCACATAGTTCCTTTGACACCATAGCCATCTCCAAAAGTTACCCATGCTTCCCCCTCTCAGTGCTGCTAACGTAAAGGAAAAGTGTGTGGAGTCTGCTGGAGTCTGCTGGAGTCTGGATATGGTGTAGAGTCTTGAGGAACCGCAGTGATGTCTCCCCACTCACTTGCTGGAGTACTCCAAATGGCTCCACAGGTGCTGAATCCTTATTATATGTATTTCCCCCGTCCTCATGGGCAATAAATTAAATATTAACCTCAGCAGAAAAAAAGAAGAGGGGGGTGATGGTAGTGAGAGGGGCAGGAAGTAAAACAAAAACGGTGTGCATGCACATCGCCAAACAAAGGCTGATTGATTTACTACCCAGCAGAATGACTAGGCTTATCAGCACGACTAAGGCACCTTCACAGGTTTTCCTTGTACTATCTGAGAGTTCTGGGAGCATGAGAAGTCATTCTGGCAAGTGTTTTACCTCTGCATGGCCTCCACATGGTACCCTCCTCAATTTAATCTCGTAAGCATTATACTGTTTAATTTTGATCCTGTATTATGTAACATAATCTGGAAGAATTAAAGAAAACTCACTCATCACAGCACATCACCATAATCATACCATACATAGAGGGGGACTTGCCCCCCCCCCCCAATAAAAATGGCAATATCCAATATCAAGACATAAATTGTTAGGCTACAGTAGTATTACTCACTGTTATGCAAAATAATCACTTGTTACAAACTGGAAGTTGTATGCTTAAATATCTAACAGAGAAAGGGAGTATATCTGACACAGAAAGGGAGTGCAGAGGTGAGATGATCTCAGTTAAGTGAAGAAACTTGATTACAGAGAATTGCCAGGAACACTGGCTTGACCTCTTGACACCTTTCTTGATCCCTCACTTACTGTAAGAGAAAGTTGTAGAGTACCATGGAATTATAAAATACCAATTGAAAAAAACAGATGTACAGATTGGTCTCTTTAGGCTGCCCCCCCCACCCTCCCCCACCCCCCTCTAATAAAAATGTCAATATCCAATATCAAGACATAAATTGTTAGGCTACAGTAGTATTACTCACTGTTATGCAAAATAATCACTTGTTACAAACTGGAAGTTGTATGCTTAAATATCTAACAGAGAAAGGGAGTATATCTGACACAGAAAGGGAGTGCAGAGGTGAGATGATCTCAGTTAAGTGAAGAAACTTGATTACAGAGAATTGCCAGGAACACTGGCTTGACCTCTTGACACCTTTCTTGATCCCTCGCTTACTGTAAGAGGAAAAGAGGAAGTTGTAGAGTACCATGGAATTATAAAATACCAATTGAAAAAAGCAGATGTACAGATTGGTCTCTTTAGGCTGCCCTGAATGCAATATGTGATCACATGGAACCATTGTAATATAGCCATTCAAAGGCATACCCAAAAAGCACACGCAGATGTTGCACAACCAAGTTTTTGAATATTTGCTACTTTGACCACAATATCTGGAATTATTTTCTATACCAATGCACAGATGTATGTTCATGTGATTATAGTTATGGTTGTGATTTGTCCAAACCTCAATGGTATAAAATAGAATGGCAATAAAATAACAGTATTATTAGACATGGTTTATCAGAAAATATATAAACATATCACCCCATGTGTTGGTGTATTTGTACATATAATAGAATGGCAGGAACTGATTTTACCTGCCATGCATTTTTTAAAAAAAAAAATCAGGTAAGGTCTTGTATAGGTCAGCTCAGTGAAGGATTTGTTTAAGCAATTTTGTAGTCGATAACAAAGAAAGTTTTTGTACAGTTTTATTAAATCATGGATAAAATGTCCTAATGATTCCTAGCCTGGCCAGGCCCACCTAGATCTCCTACTGACAAATCAGTAAATCAGATCACAAAAAGGTCAGGCCATGGGAATGGCGCTATAGTTTCAAAATTGAAAATGGTTGTGGTAAACGATAGTGGCAACAGTGTAGTGCA
>NC_063190.1:26046801-26064301 GCF_017589495.1 Alosa alosa | reverse complement strand
ATATGTTGTGCCACAGTATTCAGAAGCATTCATTGAGGTTGTAAACATGTGCTATGGAACCACTGATACTTTGTACATGCTCAATACCTAACCTTTTTTTCTTTTGCTCTTCCAGGGTGTAATCCCTTTCTTGGGTGTATTTATTGTAAAATAAAAACACACCTGTTCGTGAGCAAACAAAATCAGTTCACCAAACCAGTGGCTGTTCATTTGTAAGAGTGAGAACATTGGTACCTTTCTCACTGTGACCCATTTGCAATGTTCGCGGAGGCTACACCTCATGAATGTTTAACCATGGTGACTATGAAGCCTTTGATGGAAGTCCAGCTGCCTACTGTGCTATCAAAAAATCCAAAAATACCAACGTAATGATCTCTCTGATTGCAGTCACTCATTCAGTGGTTACTCATTGACTTTAATGAACTAGATTTGAACTGTAGGGAAATAAAATAGGTAATACTGTACACATGAAGAACATATTAGGCAATGGAATGGGTTAGGAGGCTCGTCAAAATGACGTGTGCAGTGACACTACTAAGAAAAATTATGTTTCTAACCAACAGAAATACATTTTGAATAGACAGATTGTGTGTAAATAAATTAACAATATTTTTGGAAAGTCATTTGAACATGAAAAATGAATAATATTTTCTTCAGATGTAATAATTGTTGGTTTATCCAAAGAATTGTGTCTGTGTATTGTAAATGGGCACAACAATAACAATAGAACAATAAAAATGTAAGAAGTTCCTGGATACACCCAAAGTAAAGATACTGTATATGTCTTCTTGGTATTTATGAACTGCATGAACAAAATGTCAGCTCAGTTATTTATATAATTCTTATGACCTTGAGTGGACAGACAAAGAACATGCTATTATAACTAGACCAGCATATTGGCATTTGGGAAAACTTTGAATATATTTAGGAGAGAGGGCGCTGGTCACATTAGTGATAGGACTTGTTGTGACGGTAACAAGAATCCATATCTGATAATGATCAGAAATCGCATATATCAAGAACTTGTGACAAACTACTACCACACATTTTAAAACCCCCGAGCGCCGCTGTTGTTGCAGGCAGCTCACTGTGCCGGGATTAGTGTGTGCTTCACCTCACTGTGTGTTCACTGGTGTGTTTCACTAATTCACGGATTGGGATTAATGCAGAGACCAAATTTCCCTCACGGGATCAAAAGAGTATATATACTATACTATAAACAGACAACCACAGATGTATGAATTAAAATGCTTGCAAGTTTGAGTTTTAAATACAAAATACAGAAAATGTCTCTCCCTCTTTTTTATAACACCACAGCATGAGCTGCAAATGAAGATAAAACTTTAAATGAATACCCTCCATGGACATCAGGTCAAGCAAGGTAATGTAGTCATGTCCTTACAATTCCCTGAATCCTGAACAAGAAAAGTCCTATTATTGCATGATATAGGCTATGTGCAAATGAAACGTTAACCATTGGTGTTTAGTCATGACAGAACCACACACACAAAAACTATCACAAATCCTACCCTGAAATATCGACAAACGCTCAAGGCTGCTGTTACGTTTGACATCATGTAGGTCGAGCAGTCAGCTTCAGGACCATGGTCAACACACTCATATTTAGTTAAAAAGATATAATGCAGTAATGCACTAGGCATGACAGGGGCACTATCCAGTTATGAATAAGTTTAAGGCTATTTGTGTTGCCGCTGGTTGAAACTTGGTCATAAACAGTTTATCTAGGCTATTTAAGGTCAGAGTGCATGAAGAGAAAAAACATCTATTTATCTATCTTGCACTCTGTTCCATGCCATGACGATCACTGACCTAACCTAATTAATGCATCCCCAACTGAACACAAAAAATATAGGAGGAATTGTAAATAATGTAGCCTATAGGTCAAAAGTAAATTTTAGTTGTTTTATGCTAAATAAGAGTTTTATCGTATTTGAAAAGGCTTTATATTGTGGAGTGAAATAGCCAATGTCAGAAGGTTATTGATTATGCAAGAGCCTAACATTTGAAAGCACACTAAACAAACCAAACAAGCCGGGTGACTTTTGGAGCTATTGATCTAGAGGGCAGTCTGGATTCGCCAGTGAAACACAGTTTGGATTCGGGTGCATTCATTCCTCGGTCATGTTTTTGACTCACTGAGTTCTATACAAAAATGAAAATAGCAGCCTTGCTCTTGCTCGTGGTGGCCACCACATTTGCCGCAGAGCGTGAGTGTTTTCTCTATAGTTCCTTCAGGCTTTTGCATGTTTTAATGTTTTCTGATTCAATGTGTAGACGATGGATGCATCAATATGTTTTAGTGATAACTAAGGAGTGATCAAGTTCACTTGTATAAAGTTTTTGTTTGTCTGTTTTATGACAGTACAGAGAAAGTTACTGTATGTCCTTGTTAAAGCCTATCAAATTGTTTTACATTCTTGACAGAGTCATGTGTCGGCCGCTGTCAGAGCTTTGATTCTAGCAAAAAATGTCAATGTGATACCATGTGCAAATACTATCAGAGCTGTTGTGGGGATTTCGATACCACATGCGTTAACAAAGGTGAGTGCTTTCAAAACCATATGCCATAACAAATGGGAAGATATGCTCTCCCAGCCACATAATTCATCTCCACTGAAAAGCTTCTATAACATTTACACTACCAGTCCATTGCAGGGCAGCAGTTTTCAGATTACATTATGTGCTTACATAATTGCAAAAGGGTTCTTGACTGTTGTAGAAAGAAATGGCTAATCTTTAATGCAATATTTACATTCCCCATTATTAGCAACCATTCATCCAATGTTCCAGTGCACATTTTGTTTTTACTAACCTGATATAAATCTGATATAATTTTAAAAGGCTAACTGAGAAAAACATTGGAGAACCCTCTGCAATTATTTACTTAATGTAATCTGAAAACTGCTGCCCTGATTAAAAAAAACAAACAAACAATGCAACTGATCTCAGCTGGTATTCTGTCGATAATGGAGTGGAATGGACATTTCTAAGTGACCCCACACTTTTGACCGATAGTGTACATCATACATGTATTCATTCAGCAGAGTCTAGAGTCCAAAGCGACTTACATTTGTCAATTATATTACAATGGTCATTGCCCCGAAGCTACTCAGGATTAAGTGCCTTGCTCTAGCGCAGATCGGTGGAAGTCGAGTATTGAACCCACAACTCTCAGGCTACTACATGCCAGCCTAACTCCTTAGCCTCCATGCTACTACTGCCCTATAGCATAAATTAACTGTCTTCCATCTTGACCAAGAAGCTTCACATGCGATAGTTATTTTTTATTCCTTGTATACACCCCTTGTATGTATTTCACACCTTGTATGCTCTAGTCTAGAGTATTTCTTTAGAAGGTCAACCCATTTCTCAGGAAGTCAGGAACATCCATCATCCTCTCCCAAGGCAACTCCTGTCTGAAGAAACAAACACATTGCAT
This sequence comes from Alosa alosa, assembly GCF_017589495.1. Taxonomy (NCBI): domain Eukaryota; kingdom Metazoa; phylum Chordata; class Actinopteri; order Clupeiformes; family Clupeidae; genus Alosa; species Alosa alosa. Next base: position 26,060,841 of record NC_063190.1, on the reverse strand, counting down.
TGCCCCAGTCTGACAACATAGTCTTCACCTGTCACCTAGTGTGTGGTCTGCTTTTGTAGTTGCCCGTGGGGACACCTTCGAGGTACCAGAGACGGAGATGGAGCCACATAGCACTGAGGCCACTGCGGTAACCACCCCTGATCCAACCACCCTTCCTTGGACTACTGCCGTCCCAACCACCATCGTCACCACCACCGCCAAACAGGTGCCGACCGATCCGCCTGACCCAGATGCTGTCACCTGCAGCGGCCGCACATTTGATGCCTTCATGCAACTGAAGAATGGGTCCATCTTTGCCTTCAGAGGTCAGTGGTGTTGCATATGTCGATATAAATATATATTGTCTGTGTGTGTGTGTGTGTGTGTGTGTATGATTTTGCTTGCTTGTTTGCATGATATCTGATGCATGTATCAGGTGACTACTTCTTTGAGCTGGATGAGAGGTCCGTGCAGCCTGGCTACCCCAAACGCATCAAGGATGTCTGGGGAATATCTGGCCCCATTGATGCAGCCTTCACCCGCATCAACTGCCAAGGGAAAACATACCTTTTCAAGGTACATTTCTATACCTCTGGAAGTATGTTGGTTAAGACAAAGTAAACATTGCAGTGGAAGTGCCAAGATGGGATGTCATGTGTGAGGAAGATGTCAGACCATCGAAAGTCATGGTTCCCTGGTGCTTTCAGAATTGTAAATAGCCGTGGATCTGCCCAAGGTTTCTTCCTTGGTAAGGGAGTTTTTCCTTGCCCCTGTTGCTCTTGGGTGCTCCTTGTTGATGCCCCCCACCCAATCCCAATCCTCCCCCACCTTTTTTATGCAGCCCTTGCCACTTAATCTACTAAACCCCTCTTCTACTGCACTCTTTACCCCCCCCATTAATGCACAAATAGGCTGACACCAGACATAATTTCACTGCATTTCTTACTTCCAGTAACTATATGCATGTGACAATAAACTTCCTTGTATCCTTGTATCCTTGAAATAGGTTTGTTTTTGCATTTAATCCTCACGCATTTAAATGTGCCGGTAAACTTCAGCTGTTAATATGGGTGACTGTATGACTTAATGGAAATGTTTTTCACAGGGCAATAAATACTGGCGATTTGATGGAGATGTCCTGGATGAGGACTACCCAAGGGACATAGCCGTGGGATTCCAGAAGATTCCCAGTGATGTGGATGCTGCATTTGCCATACCCGCTCCTGGACACAAGGGGAAAGAGAAGGTGTACTTCTTCAAAGGTAAGGGAGAATGTGTTTGCAAATGAATGTACAGTATGCCAACAAAGCATGTTGTGCTGTAACTCGCATAGCTGTGTTCCTGGGTAACTGACCAGTAGCTGTGTCCTCATTCTCAGGTGACCAGTACTACCAGTATGAGTTCCAGCATCAGCCATCTCATGAGGAGTGCATCCGCATGACCAAGTCTTCCCCTTCTGTGTCTTTCACCAGCTACACCAATATGTATTGTGAAAACTCCTGGGACGACCTGTTCACACTCCTTTTCCAAGGCCGTAAGAAATGGAGTGTGTGTGTGTGTGTGAGAATTTCAGCTTACCAGTTTACCAAGACTCTTTTTGTGATGTTAGCAGTGAAGCAGTGTAACGAATACTCGCGCCTCACCCACAGTCACTTTGTCATCCACAGTGGATGGTCACCACAAAGGCCCTCACTTCATCTCTAAGGACTGGGTGGGCATCAAGCCCCCAGTGGATGCAGTCATGGTGGGCCGCCTGTACATGAGCACCAAGCCCACCACAGCGCCCTCCGCTGGGAGGGGCAGGGGCAGGGGCAGGCAGAGGGGCAGGAAGGCCCAGAGGACCAGGGAGAGTCGCTCGCTCTTCTGGGAGGATTTTGGCTTGGATTACGAAGAGAGGTGAAGTGACCACAGCATGAGTGGTTAGTCAGTTTCAAAGGGGAAATGAATCCGCTCTTTAAAATGTATATTTATTATTACAAATTACCAAAAGAAATTCTTTAAAGCAAAGAAACTTTGAAACTGTAAAACAAGAATACCTTTTTTACATTTTACATTTGTGGAATGTGTGCATTAGGTACCATAGTACAACACGTAATGAGAAGAAGGAACGTGGCAGACGTCCCCAGACCTTCACTGACCTCTTCCTCGGCTCCCCAATGGAGTACGCAGACTATGAGGTCGAGGTGGAGGAGAAGGCCATGCCTGCTCAGAATGTCTACTTTTTCAAAAAAGGTACGTGCCAAAGCAATACACTTTAGACACAAGCAACTTGCAACAAGTTTTTTTTTTTTTAAACCACTGTCACTACCATGATGAATAACTAATATAAATATTTACTAAATATTCACATAACATAGATAATTAATACAAAGCCAGGTATGATGCTAACTAATGTTTTTGGTTCTCTTTTTCCCAAAGATAAATATTACAGGGTGGATCTGCAGACCAAGCGGATTGACTATGCAAATCCTCCCTATCCCAGATCCATTGCAAAATACTGGCTAGGGTGCAAAGGCAGCTTGGCAGAAAAATGAGATCAACTCAAGTTTGTGCAATGAAAACAAACACTAAACATTTTCATCATACACTCAAACTTGAGGGTTTAAAAATAATATTTCAGGGTGATCTGAAACATGACTTAGAGGATGCAGCTGAGGACACACACACACACACACACACACACACACACACAGACACACACACACACACATGCCCCCTCCTTGCTTTGCTTATATCTGCATCTTATCAGTGTGTTTGTGCTTTGTGTATTCATATGCGGCCTGCTGGGCATGGGATCATGCACTACCATCTATCTTTAGCAAACACACTTGAAAAAGAGCAATATTATGAGCACAACTGATAATGTACTGTCTATGAAATCTATGAGCAGATAACAGATTGTATGTTTCTGAATATTGTACTGGGTAGTTAATGAGAGGTAAGGGTGTATATTTATGCTTTAGCATACTTACATAATAGAATCCCACATACACAAATAAGGGGCCATTGTAATTCATTAAAACAGTGATATGTTTTGCTTGATGTGAAACCAAACATTTGTATACATAAAATGGCTCTTCTGTGAAAACGCACTGCAGACTGAATCTCATCATATGGAATATGATACATGTTACACATTGCATCTACTCTAGCACATGTAGTCTAATGTATTTGAACAATTATGAACACAGACCACCTTTGTCTTTGTCTTCATTCTACAGAGACTACAAAAGCCTCTCTCATATAAACGCTTCAAAATTAGATCACATGCCTTTTTGAACAGAGTGATTTGTCTTTATTTGTAAGCCAGACAGATGAAAGCCATATCTCTCTCTCTCTCTCTCTCTCTCTCTCTCTCTCTCTCTCTCTCTCTCTCTCCCTCTCTCTCTCTCTGTATTTAGGTGAGGGTTGACATTTCTCTCCATGGCAGGGTGAGTCAGGGACTGTTCAACTGAGGTGTAATGTTGAAAAGTCAAGATAGTATGAAAGTCTACAGTGAGTTCCCATTGGCCACTGCTCTTCCCCTGCTGTCCAGCTGTAGGTTAAATATTTACTCATCAGAATAGTTTAATCATCGTAGGCTTACACCATCAATCATATAAGTGTGTGTAACAGGCTATATGCTCCTACTCAAACACAAATTTCAAACGCTCAAACAAACACACAAACACACACACACACACACACACACACACACACACACACACACACACACAGTGCCATGGATAAGTTCTGGCCCTGACAACAGAAGTCACATGACCACTTTGTGACTCAGCATGGGTTCTCTAATGCTACAGAAGACAGCAAGGTCATCAGTTTCCGCCTATTCAGGCAAGGCAGTGATGTATTGTGTATCACAAAATTGCCCGATGCACCCTAGAATTGCTATGAAATAGGAATTGTTGTACTGAGGACAGACAATTTATCATTGTAGCTGTCTGACATCTCCCAGGCTCATCCACCAACGACGCCTCCCACATGGTGACTTGGAACTAGACCACTCATTGTGACTATGTGAGTTTGCTGCATTCTTTCCATCTATTGAGTTGCTGATGGGTCATTTGATGTCAAATCAGATAAGGTTGTTGCTGCACCATCTCAGACTTTGTTTAAACCTTATCTATACCATGAATGGCTCCCCAAAACCAAGGCCTGTAGAATATTTGGGTATTTGTGGGTATAAAAAACAAGTATAATACCCTCAATATCACATAGGGTTATACTTTGTTCCAAATCTAAGGCCTTATATAAACGCCGTGGGCATGCAGTACAAACTTAATGGTCCAGTCATACTGAGTATAGGTTTGTCTTCCATCCTACAAAGTTTGGGAAAGCTAGGCATAATACTTTTTAGAATTTAGAGTTAAAATCAGGGCGAAGAAAATATGAAAACATTGTAAGAGTGTTCCTTTTGGGACCTAAACTTTATGTCGACAAATTTTGAGCAAAATCTGAGATGGTGCAGCAACCATTTTCCTGGATTCTGTTTGATTTGACAACTGACCCTAACCAGGCACACACATAATCATCCACTGTCTTGACTGTTCATTATAAACCGTTCACCCATTCATTCAAATAAACCATTAAAATCTAATGTTTGCTGTTATATTTGTACTGCTTCGGATTGGTTCACATAGACAAATGAATTAAGAAAGGATACTTTCTTTTAGGAGAAGGGTATCACACACACATACATACACCAAATGACACCAAATGACATACACATTCCTACAAGTATCTGGGTCTCCAACTGGACAATAAACTGGACTGGTCAGCCAACACTGATGCACTCTACAAAAAGGGCAGAGCAGGCTGTAAGCTGCAGCAAGCTCCTCAGGATGTTCTACCAGTCTGTTGTTGCCAGCGTCCTCTTCTATGCAGTAGTATGTTGGGGAGGAAGCACAAGGAAGAAGGATGCGGGGCGAATTGACAGGCTGGTAAGGAAAGCTGGTTCTGTAGTGGGAGCTGAACTGGAGTGCATCACTTCACTATCTGACAAAAGGACCCTGAACAAACTGATCAACATCTTGGACAATGAGTGTCACCCACTCCACAGCACTATTGTTAAGCAGAAGAGCCTGATCAGCTGGAGACTTTGCTCACTGCCTTGCACAACAGACAGACTGAGAAAGTCATTTGTCCCCAGGGCCATTAAACTGTTCAGTGCTTCACTTAAGGGAAGAGGAGAGATAGACTTCTCTGCATAGTCTGTCTGCCTCTTCACCCCCCTCCATGTTTGGATACTGTCTGTCCACTAGCCACTTTTACCACTGTCTTTCTGCCTCACTGTTTGCGTGCTATATTAGCACATTAGCACATATGCATAACCCTCCCTCCATGCCACAGCCGAACTGTGGCCACACTTATACATTTTCTTAAAATAGTTAAATATATACATATATACACTTTACTTTACTTTATTTCTGCATTGTTGCACTGTTGGACTTACTCATTTGCACTATTACCATGACCACTATCACCATTGCACTATCACCATGACACTCATTCACACAGAGCACCTTACCTTACCTTACTATATACACAGAGAATCACAATCACAGGCTCAGTCCCTGCCTCAGTCATTGCAAGCTCCTCTTGATTGATTAATCACCACTATGTGGATACTGTTTTTAGAATTGATTTAGATTAAGTGTTAGTTAGTATAATTTTTTAGTATTTTAGTATATTCTTTATCTTCTACTGTCCTTATTGCTTAGTTGTGTTTTTTATATTATATACTTTAATTACTCTTTCTGCTGTTAAAGAATGTGTTTGTGTTGTCTGTATGCTGCTGAGACCTTGAATTTCCCCTGGGGATCAATAAAGTATCTATCTATCTATCTATCTATCTATCTATCTATCTATCTATCACACACACACACACACACACACACACACACACACACACACACACACACACACACACACACACACACACACACACAAACACAAACACAAACACACACACACAAACCACAATGCTTACCTCCCGTACCTTGCTGAATTGACTAGCTGGTTTCACCTCTCTTCTTCACCAGCAGGGGGAGTCCTGGATCCCCTTGTTGAGGCCTCCCAGCGGTCATCTCCACAGACTGGGCCTTCTTGCCCCGGGCCTCAAGCAGGCCTTGGAAACGCTCTGCATAGCCCCTTTTCTCCACCTGACTCCTTCACATGAGACAACATGGTGGTAGCCATCCAATCAGATGAGACTCTATTGTACACACCAGAGACATACACGTCAACCTAAATGTAAAGAGGACGTACGAATTGATGGTAATCTTGATACCACAGGTGAATGAAGACCCAGTCAGGCCAATGGTAGGAAAAATCAGGAACAGTTTTATTTACAGTGATGCGCATTAAAGGAGAGACAGCATGACTTTGCATAGAGAACCACCAGCTGTTCTAACTAGACAAGGAAGTACAGTAGTTAGGGTTTAAGTATCCTTCTAGGTTGATGGGAGATGGCATTGGTCATCCCATTTTACGTGGACCACACAAATTAATCAGAATCAGACTCTGATTACTGCCAACCTGGCAATCCGAAGCAGATAGCTACTAACGCAGGGGATGCACCCATGCACAACAGCGAAAAACATAATATTCCCTCTTATCCCAGCCATCATGACCACATTCTACCGAGGCACCATTGAGAGCATCCTCAAAGTCAAAGTCAAAGTCAAAGTCAGCTTTATTGTCAATTTCTTCACATGTTCCAGACATACAAAGAGATCGAAATTACGTTTCTCACTATCCCACGGTGAAGACAAGACATATTTTACCAATTTTGGTCCACAGACAAACATAACATTCAAGTAAACAAAAAAGTAAGTAAATAAGTAAATAAGAGGGCACATATAATAATGAAAAAATAAGAGCAGCTAAATTTGGTTGAAATTGTGCATAGACAGTCAATAAAATACTAGTGCAAAGTCAGGCCAATAAAAGGCTTGGGTAGTTCTGTTTGACCTAAGTAAGAAAGAAAGTGGCATAGTGGTGCAAGTTATGTAAGAGCAGCAGAAGTGTTGTGTTTGCTGTATCGCTGTGTGGGGGCGGAAGCTGCACTGAATACAACAGGAAAGCCCTGCAGCGCATAGTGAACACAGCTGGAAGGATTATTGGTGCTTCACTCCCCTCCCTGAAGGACATTTACACCACCCACCTCACCCGCAAGGCGACCACAATTGTGAGTGATGCAAGTCACCCTGCTCACAATTTGTTTGATCTACTGCCCTCTGGGAAGAGGTACAGAAGCCTGCGCTCCCGCATCACCAGACTCACCAACAGCTTCATACACCAGGCTGTTAGGATGCTGAACTCTCTCACCCCCTCCACCCTCAGCTACATAACATCCTGGACTTTGGACCCACAATGGCTGCCTTGCACTACTCCACTTGCACTACTCCACTTGTACACTTGCACACTATGCACACTTTGCAACTTGTTGTTGTTGTCCTGTTGTCCTGAAAACACACACTTCTGCTGCTCTTACATAACTTGCACCACTATGCCACTTGCTTACTTAGGTCAAACAGAACTACCTCAGCCATTTATTGGCCTGACTTTGCACTATTATATTGACTGTCTATGCACAATTGCACAATTTCAACCCAATTTTGCTGCTCTTATTTCTTCATTGTATGTGCCTTCTTATTTACTTTTTATTGTTTACTTGAATGTTATGTTTGTCTGTGGACTTAATTGGTAAAATATGTCTTGTCTCCACCGTGGGATAGTGTGAAACGTAATTTCGATCTCTTTGTATGTTTTGGCATGTGAAGAAATTGACAATAAAGCAGACTTTGACTTTGACTTTTGACTTTGACTTTATCTCTAAACACATAGTCACACAAAGATATACACAGGGACAGTACAGGAACGGAATAAAACAACAATAGTCATCTCATATATTGGAAGGACACTTAACAGAAACATCAAGACAGAAACTACTTATGAATATAAAAATCATAAGTTCCAATTCCAATACTTTCAGTATGGAACTGCTATACATACATACAGACACACACAGTGTGTGTGTGTGTGTGTGTGTGTGTGTGTGTGTGTGTGTGTGTGTGTGTGTGTGTGTGTGTGTGTGTGTGTGTGTGTGTGTGTGTGTCTGTGCTCTGTCAGGGTTACTGAACCTTACGGAAGTAAATAAATGAGAGTGTGCTAATTTGCTGTTTAAACACACTGAAGGCCTGAGCTCTTGAGTTCTGTGGGGAGCTGGCTAGGAGCTAAACCAGGAGTTGGGTTACACATTAATCCTGTTTTTCTGGGGCACCCACCAGCTACCGGAATAAAAAAGATAAAGACTATTTTTACACAAAACTGACCTCAAAGCCCTTGAATGATATGACTGTGTCCATGTGCATGTGTGTGTGTGTGTGTGTGTGTGTGTGTGTGTGTGTTTGTTTGTTTGTATCTGTGTCTGTGTTTCTGTCTTTGTCTGTGTGTCTGTCTGTATATTATCTGTGTCTGCCTTCTTCTTCGGGTCAGTTTGACACCCGGCCTCCCCCTGACCCTCACCTCCTCCTCTGCGGGGGACAGGCCCCATAGGCGGGCTCCTCTCCTGGGGGCTCCCGCCCTGGCTGCTTGCCTCCCTCCACAGCTCTGGGGTGTCTGGCAGCGTCGCCGTCCTGGATCAGAGGGAGCTTCTGCTAAAATATTTTGTGTGGAAATACACACGGTAATGATTGCAACAACTGGGTATTTTCACATGCACTGATTATATATATACATATATATATATATATATATATATATATATATATATATATATATATATATATATATATATATATATATATATATATATATATATATATATTATTTTTTTTTTTTTTTTTTTTTTTTCATGACATGAAATTAGATACCTAACACATATGCAGTGTTTACATTTAGGTAGAAGTTAGTGTAATGATAATAGCAAAGCCAACACTGTGCACACATTTACCTGTGGATTTAAATGGTGGGCTCCATAACTGTCCTCATGTAATGCCAATCTCTCCAACAGCTGAGGACAGCCTTGGCCCTGCAAAGCAGAGACAATTAACAAACTCTTCCTGGCAATTGCACTGTTGGAAAACTTGCTGGTTCATTATCCGGTAGGATAATCTCTCGTAGGTCATCTGTTTTATTCAAAGAATGATATTTTAATTGACTGTGGTATCCAAATTAAGATTTCCTCTGCATTTTAAATACATATCAAAGTGAGAGAGACTTTGTAGAGACAATTGACAAACTGTTCCTGTGAATTGCACTGTTGCAAAACTTGTTGGTTCGTTATCTCGTAGGTTGTCAAATTAAGATTTGCTCTGCATTTTAAATACACATCAAAGTGAGAGAGACTTTGTACATAGTATCTTTATTGTCCTTGTTAAAGTTACCTGCTGATGAGCTTCCACAGAACAGGTGCAACAGTACGTTATGGTATAAGGTGGCTGAGAAGGAGACTGATCCTGAAAGACACGTCAGAACTTCACTGGCAAACAGGGATGTAGTGGTAAAATAAGAGGTGGGTAAACTACGAATTCTGTGAGGTGGACTGCACAGTGCGGTATCGGATTTTTCAGAACATGTTTAATGATGGTGGAGGTTATTGTCCAATTTTCATAACAATACCAGTGGTATTAAATGGTTCCTAGAGTGTACATATTGTGAAGGTGGATAATACAGTGTGATTTTTGAATGTTTTGAAAGTTGCAATTATAAACTCTTTTGAGAGGTGGATAAACTCTAATAAGAGGTGGAAACTCTATTTCTGAAAGAGGTGGATAAACTGTGTTTACTTGCGTTTAGCCTCCACTACATCCCTGCTGGCAAAATACTACAGACACATTTCAACACAACAAGCTTACACAAAGAAAGGATACCAGTTACAGTAGGCTGTAGCAGAAGACATGAGAACAGCATTACAGTTCTGAAACTTCTATCTATTAACGGTAGATGTTCCTTAATGGCTACTTTGACTGTGACGGCTACAGACTGGGTTCTCACTCAGACATGGGTGAGAAGGTTCTCATCAGTCCGAGAACCTGCTACCCTGACGTGGTCAAGGCCATAATATACCTGCTACCTATCCAGCACAGGTGGAGTGTGAGTGCAGGACACAGAGGGGGGTCTTACGGGTGGGAGTTGTTGCTGTGGCACGGTGGGGTTCTGGACGCACTGAGGGCTGTTGCCACTGCTGGCCTCGTTGTCCAGAGAAATGCCCGAGTAGCTGCTGTTAGAGTGCGGGGAGCTACAGATCACCCTGTGGGGGACAGAGAAGGACGATTTACTGGGTGATTCTCTCTCTCTCTCTCTCTCTCTCTAATACATGCACACACACACACACACACACACACACACACACACACACACACACACACACACCACATATATACACGTACAGACAGACTGATAGCAAGTTAAATATCTAATTTCATTTCATGTTCATTTAACATATAGCATAACCAGTAACAAGCCATGCCTCTCAATAACTGTTTACCTCTCCAGATCCCTGAGTTTGCGAAGAAGCCTGACGTTCTCCTGTGATAAGCACTCCCTCTGCTGGTCGGAGGACTCCTGTTTGTCCAGAAGCAATCTCTTATCTTTTCTGAGGGGGGAAGCCAGACTAACATTTCAAATATTTACTTTACAGCAAGACTACATAATCTCTTGAAAATAATGAAGAGAAATGAATGGAGAGTAAACAGTGTGCCACACTAATAAATTCATAAATCATTCATCCATTAAAAGGCCTTGAAACTCAACACCTCCTTACTAAATCAGATCATTTGCCAAATTATTTGTTGTCAAGCTGAATAAATCTTCTTGATATTCCACATATGCTGAGTTTTTTCCCCCCTGAGTTTTTGTAGATTCATTTGTACTTTGTTTTTGGTTAATGTAATACATGTTTACCTTAATTATTATCTTTATGTACTGTCGGACCCCAGGAAGAATAGCTGGGTCTTCAGCTAATGGGGATCCTATAGACAATAAACAATAGACACACTGTACAGACCCAAACATTGATGTATGGCTGGTACAGAGTCATCACAGGAGTAATATTCCCTCTAGACTCCTTTTTAGAATGGTGCAATAAGTAACAAGTCATTCTTCAAATAAAACAGAGATGACCTACGAGATAACAAACCAACAAGTTTTGCAACAGTGCAATTCACAGGAACAGTTTGTAAATTGTCTCTACAAAGTCTCTCTCACTTTTATATGTATTTAAAATGCAGAGGAAATCTTAATTTGGATACCACAGTCAATTAAAATATCATTCTTTGAATAAAACAGAGATGACCTACGAGAGATTATCCTGGATAATAAACCAGCAAGTTTTCCAACAGTGCAATTGCCAGGAAGAATTTGTCAATTGTCTCTGCTTTGCAGGGCCAAGGCTGTCCTCAGCTGTTAGCTCAACTTTTATCAATGGGAAGACTATTCAGGTTGTTACAAACTACAAATACCTTGGCATTGTACTGAACAACAAGCTTGAATGGGACTCATGGACTGATCTTTTGCACACTAAGACACAGCAAAGAATGTATTTTTTTTAAAGAAACTGCTTGTTTTTAATGTCAATAACAAAATTCTCCAAATGTTTTATACTGCTTTTATTGAAAGTGTTTTAACTTGCTGTATTACTTGCTGGTTCGGAAATGTCAGAAAAAGACAATCAGAAAAACAGTTACAACTGCCAGCAAGTTACTTGGGATAACACTACCGAGCATGGAACACATTGCATGTGACTATACACACCCCGTGTCATCTCATTTTAAACTACTGCCATCTAGGCGTCATTTCTGTCCACCCCTCCTGACCAAGAACAGATCCAAATTCTCTTTTATACCACAAGCCATACAAGCTTTAAATCAGTCAAAATAAGCTAGATGTCCAGCTGGCCTGGTCATACCCAAGGGTGTATATTGTATTGTAGTGTGTAATGTATGTTCTTCATGTTATGTCGGTCTGTGTCTGTATGGACTATTTGTTTGGTGTCATATATCTGATGTCCTGTCATGAAGTGCCTTGCGACTGTGCCGCAAACCCAACTGCCCCACGGGGACAATAAAGTGATCTACTACTACTACTCACTGCAGTTTATCAATCTCACGCTTGAGGTCCTGCAAGAGGCTCATCAGGCCAGCATCAGAGCCTGTGGACTCAGACCTCTCATCATAGTACACAGGCTCAACAGTGCCATCTACAGTGGAGCAGGATCAATGTCAGAGCATCAGGAATTAGCTGACTGTCACAAGCTAAGGCTGATAATCCACACTTTAAAACTAACATAGTTGATTAACTGAAATATACTGTATCTTGGCAGATTGCCCAGGAACTGTTATGTCTTGCCATAATTTATTCAGGAGGCTAGACTGATGGAGCGGTATTAATAAAATCAAACTTAAGGTCTACACAAATTACAGAACATAAATAAGAAATCTATTATTTAATTTTAAAAATGACACGTAAGAAGGTTGAGAGAAGAGAGACACATACCAGTGCTTCCTGTGCAGCTGCCACTAGCTCCAGATTCTAACTCCTCTTGGAATTTTGGGAGATGTTGCCGTAGTGTCATATTCTCTTCCTTCAAGATACGAATCTCTTTTTGAAGACTAGCAAGGATTTGTTCTCGAAGATCCTTTAGGATAAAAAAAAAAATGAGATGACAGTACATGATGTCTAGATAAATTGATAAACAATACAATGGGTGCAATGGGAGCAGATGGTGTATAACAAATGTTGCTTTTACTCTACACTATGTCCCTCTCTTGAGCAGATAAAGAGACAGAGAGAGATGGAAACACAGAAATAGTCAACAGCAAAAATATATATTTCCTCTTGCTTACACTTTTGGCCACTGGCTTGTTTTTAATCCTCTTGGCTTTGCTGGAGTACCGCAATGTGTTCATGGTTTCTTGGAGGTTGCCAGCCGTTGGAGACACACATGCAATCTGTTATATCAATCAATCAGTCAGTATACACTGTGCACGCACACACACACACATGCACGCACGCACACACACACACACACACACACACACAGTAGTGGAGGGGTAATCGAGAGAATTTCGGCCTGTAATGTTTTGAGGTCAGGCTGATTACTATGATCTTAAAAAGGGCATAGTATCGTTTTTGTCCGCTCTCCAGCAGCTTGAACTGTGCGATCGTAGCCCCTCACTCTAGCCCGGGATTTCCGCCCTAAAATATATATATACATCCTGTATATACATCCTGTACATACATACAGTCCATACATAAAACATCTGATCATACACTATATTTGTAAAGCCTTGAACATACCATAAGAGTGATGCCTTCTCCACCCAGTGAATCAGACAGGAGCATGGTCAGCTTGCTGTCCCTGTATGGGATGTGGCCAGTCCTCTTTTTGGGGTCCACCAGCGCTGTGATGCACTTGCCTAGGACACAAAACAAATGACTTACAAACATCTTACAGGCTCCTGTTATGTGGCCAAGTCAAGAAACATTTGTTTGACTGAACCTGAACACAACCCTGAAATTCCCTGAAATTTTTATAACCCTGAAATAAAATAAAAAAAACGTTATCGTCCACATGGATCCAAGAGCCTTGTCATGATTCATGTCCCAGTAGTAATGTTGTACAAGTAATATAAATATCACTTGTCTTACTGTGATCGTCTTCCCTGGCCTGAATTGAGATGTAAGTGTCAATGTCTGTCCTTATGAGACATGGCAGGGTGTGTTTGCTATGACATTTAGAAGGTCTTCTGTGAGTCTGACCCACCCAAGGTGAGGAGGCTCCGGTTGATGTTTCCCGTCTCCTCCAGCAGCTTCTCCGTGTCCGAGTCTCTGTCTTTGACCCTCTCACTCCCCCTCGCCAGATCCACAATGCACAGCTTCCCCCTAGCCACCGCGACCGGCTCTGCACCAGTCTGGGTGGTGGGTGGTGGTCAGTAAGAAAGAAACAAACTTGAGAAAATATTCTGGGGCATGTCTAAAAATGTTCATGGGAGGACCAGACAGGGGTATTACAGACTCAGAGAAGGGTGGTGCATAAACATAAACAGTAATCTTTTAAAG
>NC_063190.1:25914301-26041801 GCF_017589495.1 Alosa alosa | reverse complement strand
TGTCTTTGTATTATTTTCAGCACTTGAAATGACTTCACAGCCTGAAAAAATATATTATCTGTGAAGCAACGTTTGGGAATTATCATGAAAAGTATTCTTTATAGCCAGCCCAAACGTTATAGGTCAGGTGGAAGACCATTACAAGTTTGTACGGCATGCTCATTGATTTTCCACAAGGACCTAGATTTGGGGAAAGGTGCAGTGACATTAAGGTAACTTGTTTTAGTAAGCATTTGGTATCAATTATTATAGTATTCTTTACATACAATATTTTATTAATGTGCCAATAGTTGAGCTGTCCACATATTCTAATCAAAGAAGATTTTAAGGTTTAAATAAGGGAAGGTTGAGTTTTTCAGTCATTTTCATTGGATTAAAATGGTATGTGTGGTGTAGCTAGAAGGTACATGAAAATCTATGTGGAAGTAGCTCAGTGTAAGTGGCAATGTTGTACCATAGATAAATAAAGTCAAAATTCTTATTTTACCTCAGAGACACGAATGAAAATGCATAGGTATACAATGTAACCAAATAAGTGTATTTATCTATGAATTAAACATGGTACATCATTCACACTTTGTAAATGGAATTACTTTAAACTGAGTTATTCACATTTTGATTTTCATGTTCTTACTAGCTACCCCTCATACCATTTTAGTCCTATGAACATTACCGGAAAATGCAATCACACCTCGTTTCATCTTTAATACCTTATGTGCATTTATTGCGGAGACCTCAAATATTGGCTCAACATTAATAAAGTATTGCATTTGCAGACAAAATACTGATTGATGCCATGTGGGTACATGGCATAGTTTACAAGACCCTGAATCATCACCATATAAGTTGGGGCCTTATATAAAACTAATGGACATGCAGTACAAATGTCTTGTAATGGTCCAGACATACTGAGAACATGTCCATCTTCCATCATACTAAATTTGGGCAGGCTAGGAATATTACTTTTTAGGATATTAATGCCCAAACATGGCCTCCAAGATGAGGCATTTCTGAGAGTGTAAACATGATAACAAATCAAGAATAAAAAAAGTATGAAAACATTCGAATTTAACAAAAATATTTCATGGTCTCAGTTTTGGGACCTAAAAATGATGTAGACAAACTTTGACCAAATCTGAGATGGTGCAGCAACCATTTTCCTGGATTCTGATTTGACACGGAGTGACCCATCTGTCAGTTGTGTTTATCTCACGGACAATATGTAGGCTAATGCTTGAGATCCCTGCATTGATAGAACAGCTTGTGTCTCTGTGAACCTCACAGACAGAAGGAATGCATTCAGAGCACAAGAGTTCAATCATCAGATTTTCACTCATTACTCACAGCCAATTGTAAATGTGTGTGGATTAGTTATGACAATGAAGTGTGCCAGGAAAGAACAAACCCTGTTTTACCAGGTTTCTATCTTTGCATGTAAATGAAGTGTTTGAACTGATGTTATGAAGTATGAACTGATGTGTATGAAATGATGTTATAATATTCAATATCCCATCACTTTATGTGATGGGCTGCTGGCTAGTTACATAGGTGAAAATATTTTTTTCTACAACCCCAAAACAGAAAAAGAAAAGGGACATTGTGTAAAATAAAAACAGAATGTGCTAACAAGTCTCATAAGCCCCGTATTTAGCAGCAAAAAGGATATAAACAACATAACAAATGTTGAAAATAAAAATGTGGACTATTTCATGGAAAATATATGTTAATTTTGAATTTGATGCCAGCAACATTTCAAAAAAGGTTGGGACAGGAGCATGTTGACCACTGTGCTGCTTCATCTCTTCATTTAACAAAATTCGGGAAATGTTTAGGAACTGAGGAGACCAGTTTTAGAATGAAATGTTGTCCCATTACTCCTTCTTAGTCATGTTTTTTATTCCATTATGCACCTAATTTGACAAATCTGGACTGCAGATGAGCCATTTTAGCACCTGGACTCTTCATCTATGGAGAAATACTGTTTAAATATGTGCAGAATTCATTTTGGCATTGTTTTCCTGAAATATTCAAGGTCTTCCCTGGAAAAGACATTGCCTGGATGGCAGTATTTAGTTGCCATTTGTATACAAAACCTGTATACATACTTTAGAATGTATTGTGTTTTGCCAAATGTTCAAGATGCCCATGCTGTAGGCACTAATGCTCCTCCACATCGTCATAGATGTTGGGTTTTGAACTGAGCACTAAACCAAGTTGGTTAGGTTTGATACTTGGATAGGCCCTCTCGTGTTTATCCCAGATGAGTCCATGATGTCCACATTTTGAATGGTCTAACCACAGGACCTTTTTCCATGTTACCTCAGTCCATTTTAAACAAGCTTAGGCCCAGATAAGACGGTGGTATTTTCTGTATCATGTCTCAAAGCATTTTGAGCAGTCACTGTCCAACAAACTGTAAATAAAACTTAATATAGCCTATTTGGTTTAGAAATCATGTTTCAAATTTTAACTGTGGATGGCTCTCTTATAGAGAGTGTCTGAGTATAAATATCTTAGGCTCTCTTTTAAGTTCCATATTAACTGCCTCGCCTCCAAGCTCTGCCAAAAGTTGGGCTTTCTATACAGAAACAAGTCCAGCTTTCAGTAGGAAGCTTAGGAAGCTTAGGAAGAGAGTTGTTGAGGCTGTATTTTTATCAGTTTTAGACTATGGTGATCCACTCCATTCCACTATTAGATTCATCACCGGTGATAGCTATAATACACACCACTGCACTCTCTACAGTGAGGTTGGTTGGCCTTCTCTTTCTTTGAGGCGCAGTTACTGGCACTTGTTTGTGATCCACTCCATTC
Source organism: Alosa alosa (assembly GCF_017589495.1). Classification (NCBI taxonomy): domain Eukaryota; kingdom Metazoa; phylum Chordata; class Actinopteri; order Clupeiformes; family Clupeidae; genus Alosa; species Alosa alosa. Next base: position 26,038,990 of record NC_063190.1, on the reverse strand, counting down.
GCAGTTACTGGCACTTCCAGGCGCAGTTACTGGCACTTGTGGTGATCCACTCCATTCCACTATTAGATTCATCACCGGTGATAGCTATAATACACACCACTGCACTCTCTACAGTGAGGTTGGTTGGCCTTCTCTTTCTTTGAGGAACAGTTACTGGCACTTGTTTGTTTTTAAAGCAATTAGTGGTAAGCTACCGCCTCCCTGTTGCAATGGAATCTTGGTTCTTACCAAACCAGATCCAACAACTGGCTCACTCTTAGGGTCCCTGATGCACACACTGAGCTTGGCAAAGCTGCATTTGTTTTCGATGCCCCTAGTACCTGGAACACTCTGCAAGAAACACTAAAATTAGAGGTACTCCCCTCTGCAACTGTTTTTAAGCAATTGGTGTCAAATCCCTGCTCATCAAATTGTAACTGTTTTTAGTTATGTGTATATATGTGTGTATGTGTGTGTATATATATACATATATATGAAATGATATTTTTACATTTTAAATGTTTTTATCTGTTCTTTATTGTTTTTTAGTCGTCATTGTGAATGAGGGAAAGCTCAATGCCCTATAAATAAAGGTTTGAATGAATGAATGAAATCGTCTCCTTAATGGTCAGTGCAAGTGCTTCATTGGGCGCCAGATGAGATTTCCTGCTGTCAATATGCAGTTATTCATGCATATTTGTCCAATTTATTCCTATTTTTGACATGCTTAACAAAGTAACCACCTGTAGGCTTACGAAAACGCAGTGGATTTGCATCAGAATACCTTTGTGATGCGATGTTTCGCGTGAAGCCTCAGTTACCTGGCTACCTGTGATTTGTAGGCTAAGTGAGAATCCGTATACCGTCAGCATAGTTAAAACCCTGTGGCTAAAAATCGCGCACGCTAGGCTGGATCTACTGCCTAAGGACGTACAAGGTAAATCTATTCGACAAGATATTCGGTACGGTAGCTCTACAGCTGCAACTGGCATAACCAGCCCCTCCTCGCGCTGGTGTCGTGAAGTCACGCCGGTCACGCTGATGCCAATGGGGAAACTGCCTTGCCTACTGCTGGATCGAAGTCGGAGTACCTGACATTTTCCAGTGCCAACCGTATGCCATCTAGGAATATACAGCCTGGGTAGCCTATGCTTCGTTCAAGACCGATGTTTTGAAGAGTATGTACCAGTCATGGTTTAAAATATGAAGTGCTCTCATAAAATAGCTTTAGTGTAGCCTTTTCGAGGTGTTCGACAATGACGTCGTATCTGTTTGTGCTGGTGTTGTATGGTGGGACACTGTTACAGGTGACAGATGGTAAGTTGATAGGCGCTTTTTGGCTAATTAAGGTTATGTTTTATCTGAAAGCGAAGGTTGTTAAGGGGGACGAAATGGTCCATGCCCCATTTCATCACTGGTGTGTTTTATTTTGGCTGATTTTATAGGTATGTCTGAGATAGTTTAGGGACCACTGTATGGTTCATTGTTCATTGTAAATTTCAAATATCCCCACTCTTCCCCCCACATTTCGAAATGTGCTTAGATTATGACTGTCGACATTTAAATTAGACATTTCATTTTAATGAGCTGAAGAAAATGCTGTTGTAGAAGACAGTGTGGTGTTTCTTATTTAGCTTCTTTGACATTTCATCATGACAAGTATTTAATAGCATTCTTTGTTGTTTCTTTAGCTGTCAATTGTAAGAGGCACTATAATGCCTTTGGAAAGATGGAAGGGCCTAATGTATGTGACTTTGGACAGTCCTGCTGTGGCACCTTCCTTTCCTTCCCTGCTCCAGTTGGTGTCCAGTGGCATCATTCAATTTCAGTGAAGATGTCCAGGACGCCTGTCCCAAGTATGAGCCCAGGTTACACTAATGGGTGGGAATGAGAGGGGACGTGTTAGACTGCACTAGAGTGCCTCTTCATCAGAATACAACACTATAGGATGATGGTAGGGGAATGCATGGACTAGCCCATATGCAGTATGCATAGATATCGATGCAGTGCCATGTGCTAAGCCTAGGCCTACTGACTGTTGAATAATTGGTTCTTCATATAGATACATATAGCAGTTATAGTTTTAGTTTTATAAATATAGCAGTTATGTTCTTAGCTGTCACAGCTAAGCTGTATAGCTGGGAAAATGTGCTACTGAGCATGAACTCCAGTGCCACGCAGTCTGGCCAGAGGTCTTCAATTTGGTGTTATTAGTGTTTAAGACTAATTAGATAAAAGCACTCTGTATCTGTAGCTGAAATTGCCCTTTTCTCAGAGTATAGTTGCTTGTACACTGGTTATGCCCAATTCAATTCCTCATGATCACCTTAAGAAGTTAAGGAAACCACTGTAATGAAAGAGTGCTGAGAGTCTAAGAGGAAACAAAACTGAGGGCAGAAATGGAATTTCATGCTAGTGTCGACATTAGCATTTTTAGACCAACCTTTTGTCTCAGTCAAGTATTACACAGTTAGCAAAACCTTACACTGAAGGAGTAAAACATCAGCCTAGATCTACAGAACTGTGAGCACATTGTCAGCCGGAAAGTTTTTGCAAAACACTACACCCGGTGATTTTTATTTTTATTTGACATGTCTTCATTGCCATTTCAAGGCACTGCTTTCCAAATTACCACACCCATGGACCAAATGATCAATTGTGTAAAGACAAGTAACTACTTAGCTGTAATGTCAACAATCAATCTTAAGCACTGTAAAAGGCAACAGAGCCCCTGTTTTCAACAGAAATGGAAGGCAATTCCATTGAGAGGAAGAGGAGTGAGAAGGGAAGTCTGTAGAGAGATAGGGACAGGAAGAGATAGAGGTAGACCTGGAGGCGTATTTGAACAAAGATGGAGTTCAAATGCATCAGACGCGATTTGAGCAACATTTGTAGTAAAAAATAGGTTGAGTCATGGGACTAAATTTATACAGTCTATGAAAGGGGGCCTTTTTTCTTTTCTTTCTGTCTTTCACATTTTTTTTGTCTCCACAAATGTTTTCACCACACTTTCACTGCAGTATATTAGAATGTTCTGCTCTGATTCCCTGTGCCACAATGCAGCATTCGTAAATGGATATACTGTATCATGTATTAAGTGATTTCACAATGTGGAGGGAAAACGAAGTCCTCAATTAACAGGTCTGGTCTTGTTTGTTGTCTTTCGTCAAACGCAAGTTTCCATTACATCCTAAGATAATATGTCAGCAATATTTTGACTGAAGTGTTTCATTTGCAAAAGATCTGAGGTGTTGATGTGGTGTTTTGCTAACTGTGTATAGTGCTTTGACAAAACTGCCCTTTCTTTCAAAATGGTGCTATTGAAGAAAAACTGTAATAGAAAACCACAGCCATTTTTCACCATGCTTTTTTTTACCTTTAAACCAGCATCATACAGTCTAAGCAGTCTGCTCATTAATAATGTTAGAATAAGCTAGTCTACTCCCACTTGATTGTGTGCACCTCATCTGTAATTTCATTTATTCCTGATATGATTTTTCATATCAACATTATGTTGCCCAAGAAAGTCCAAGGCATATATCAGTAATGCTTCTGGGCTGAAATTCTTTGAGTCTCTTTGGGAGACCAGAGACACCAGAGATGACATAGAGCTTTTCAATGCCCAGTGTTTACTTGTGTTTCAGTTCAAGGCTTGAGTACCGTCTTTTCGGGAATCCTAGCAATGAACCATTTCAAACTCAGGGCCTCTTTAAGACCCATTCTTCTCTGGCTTGGTGTCTGTTCACTCGTGTGTGTTTAAGAGAGGAATGTCTATTGCCGAACCTAATATCAGGTTTTAACATGAAACATTTTTCTTTCCCCAAGTAATTATTCAGTTATGTGGGCTCCTGAGGTCATCCCGATGTTCCTGATTGTTACTGTCGTTGTCGTCGGCGTCATTTTCATCGGTCTCATTGTCTTCTGCTGTGTGTGCCCCTGCTGCTGCCTCTATCAGATGTGTCGGAAGCCCCGCCGTAAGTCCCACCTGGAAAGCAGAGCCACGTCTGATCTGGCTGGCACACAGACTACTTTACTAACACCTAAGGGCAAATTACAGTAACAACAGTTGCCTCACAGAAATCACACAAAAAAAAATGTGTGCCCTTGATTCAGTGCAGCATTTATATTCAACCCTGACTTTTTAGAAAGACTTTTTAGTTATTCACACACAATGGTTAACCAAAACACCATGGTTAAACCATAAAAAAAACAGCATCGCATTGACTAACTATCTCTTTTTGTACAGCGGTGGTGACTTCTAATACTCATACAACGGTGGTGGTCAACAACCCAGTCGCGCCCCAGGCACAGCGCCCTGCCCCTGTCCCTGCCCAGCAGTATCCAGGGTACCAACCCGTGCCTATGCAGCCCTGGTCTGGAGCTCCTGCTGGGTACGGGGGGCACCCTGTGCCATCTGCACCCATGCTGGAGCACCCCTACGGGCCTGGACCCCCACCCCCCTACCAGGAGAGTGGTAAGTGGAGACATAAGATCTGTTGAACAAGGGGTAGCAATTATGCTGCTTAAATGGTTTGTGCTGTTGTTGTTATTGCTGTTGTATAAGTATAAGTTTAAGTATGTATATATACTCTTTTAATACCGTGTAGGGAAATGTAAAATTTTGTTAGTCAGTAAGTTCCACTGTGCTGGTTGTCAGAGAGTTATGTCTGTCCCAACAGCTGTCACAGGAGGTCCTGTAAACCACAACCAGAAAGCTTTCACACCAGGTCCACCATCTTACTGCTAAATGCTCACCTTTCTGTCAAGACACTGACAGAAACTATTCATCAATACCTAGGGCTCTTATTACAAAAAAGTTCCAAGATGGTTACTCAGTTTTCAGTTACAGAAAGTACTTCAGTTACGGAATGGAGTGTATTTTCAAAGATAATGGTCATATTGGTCATATTGTTCAGAATCACTTCATGATTCAGTAATGGCTGTATGGAATTACAGATAAACTGGACACTGTTTGAAGCAATTATGTGATGTTTTGCTATATTTTAGCATTTAACAACCAGCAACGAGGAGGGAAGAGGAACACTTATGATGAGCACTAATTTTATTAATGTGAAAATGATTGTGGGTTTGGCTAATGTATCTAGCTCTCTCCTGAAATGATTTTAAAAAATGTCATGTGGAATGTAATTTCTCAGTAATGTGTTCAAAAATGTGTGGGTTGATCTGTGAAAAATGTGTATGTTTTTTAATCGTTGTATTGCTTTATGGTGTTCTGGGCTGTGAAGATTGTTGCTTATTATATTATTTGTTTGAATACCCTTTATATTCTGTGACTCTTTATCCTGTGTTGAAGAATTTGGTTCCAAAGCAGTATATCCTCCATTTTAATGAATTTTCAAAAATCCTTGTTTTTATTATTATTGTTTTTTGTTTTCCAGGTAATATATTTGGAACTATTGAGTTGTTTTTACTCAATCAAAATAACACAACAGCAATTTTATTGATATTACCTGAAATAAACGATTAAATAACATGACCTATATTAATATTCCTAAAAATGGAGATGTTGCATTTGGAACCAAACTCTTAATTTAATCACCCTTTAATTCTATGCATCTTTAAGTGCCAAAAGGAATGTGCTTTTGAACCCAGACTCTTGCAGGGATGTGGGTTACATGACGTTTGTGACGTTTGCTGTGAGCACCCTGAGGAATAAAAATATGTGTATCCAGGTCTCTCTCGCTGTTGCCAATAAAATCTGTGAAGAAAAAAATAGGCAGTCTTGTAGTTTTAATTGTCGTGTGAACCCATATTATTTGACAGTTTTGATTGTGTTTAAATATATAGTTTGTATATGTGAAATCTGGTAACTACACACCCATCGGCCACATATGTTTTGTTAAATAGAGCATTGAATCTTATTTCCATGTTACTTCTTACTACAATCTATAGTCACATTTTCAAAATATATAAACAGTAAGAACAACATTCATCTGGCGTTGCTTAAATTTTTTTCACAAAGATTAACCAATACCCAAAAGATTGTGGGTTTTCATTGTCATATACTTGCACACAGCATGTCAGAAACGAAAGCCTAGTTTGAAATCTTATATATAAATATAAAGCCCCTACTTCTGCAACAACAGCAGTTCAAAAGCTATGATAGACCTTTTAAGCACAGCTGAATGAGCTGATCATTGAAACATTGATAGGCCTATAGCTATACTCCAAGTTGTGTAAAATTGGTAGACCAAGCACAACCCTTGACCAGCCACAACGTATTCATATTTCAATTCTATACACAGTAAAAAAGAGGGTCTGTTTACTGCATTTGTATTTTGTTTACACATAAGCCATATATGTTTGAAATTGTGTTGACCAGCATTTCATGTTGCCAATAAAGCTTTTGTTGCAGCAATTCTGTCACTCTGTTCTGCTGTACATTCTATGAAGCAAGACTCTGTCACTCTTTTATAGAATGTTATCAAAAAGGCATTTTCAACCCTCAATCAAAAACTGATGAGTTATAACTGTAAAAGGAAAAATTTGTATTGTGGACAATTTACAGGTGCTTGTAAAACTGAAATGTGGAAAGCAGTGCAGGTTTGTAATCCCCTCGATTGTTACTACTTTGAACATTGTTGTGCTATGTGTTCTAGAAAACATGCAAGCACTTTTTTTTTTTTTTTTTTTTTTAATGTTTGATGTTGAGTCAGACATTTAGACCTACAGGTCATCCATCATCTCTTGGCTGAAAAGCTGAAAAGGATTCTCAATCCACCAGGGGGCAGCACATGTATTGAAACCATCGGAACCCTCACCCTATGAGTAATCTGCATTTTTCCCACTATTTGGGACATTTTTCTGTTGTTCTTAGTTTGAGATAAATGTTGCTGGAAGCCAGCCAGACTTCACAGTTCCACCTCTTTTGGAGGAGACAAATGTGATAAATGTCCACTTAGTCATCATAACTTTGCCTGCATAACATGAGGTTAGGTGCCTATGGCAGATTTCCAGGTCACCACACTTTTCAGCAAGGCTGTAATTATAATATATATATTTACATATTCAAAATAATATAACTGTAAATTATATGTTAAATGGTTAACCCTTTGCAGACTGTGCCAAACATTCCATTTTTTCATACTCGATGGCCTTATGGCACAAAAAGGCTTCTTGTATGATTATGCTACATGACCAAGATACAATATACCCACCACTCTAATCAGGAGAAATAGCCCTTTCAAATGGTATAAAATATAATTAATAAGTTTGAGGAGAACATACATAATTTTTAAAAAATATCTTTGAAATTCAACCCCAAAAAACACGAAAATATCAGTTTGTCAAGATTAATCTAATTTTTCTCCCAATTTCTATTGTAGATAGAGAAAAACATAGAGTGTATGGGAGATTCACAATTTTGTCCTCTACTCAGTGATAAAACAGAATCAATGTGTCACCTTTGTGTTCAAAAGTTATGATAAATTTATTAGACCTTTGCAGACGGCACGAAACATTCCGCTTTTTCATACTTGATGCCCTTTGTGAGACAAAAAGGCTTATTGTGTGGCCATGCTACATGACAGAGATAAGATATACCCACCATTGTAATCAGGAGAACTAGCCCTTTAAAATGGTACATATCATAGTTAATAAGTTTGAGGGTAACACACATTGTTTTAAACAAAACCTTCAAAATTCAACATCAAAAAACGTGAAAATATCAATTTGTCAAGATGAATCTTTCTTTTCACCTAATGTCTGTTGTAGATATAGTGTGCAAAGGATAGCCACTGTTGTGTTCTCCTCAGTGAAAAAAAAAAAAACAGAATCAATTTATCACCTTTTGGTTCAGAAGTTATGATTAATTTACTCATAACAGTAACAAGTAGAATTTTTAAAGAGTAGAATGTTTTCATTTCCCGGTTTGGCATCTGACCTAAAAATACAGATATAATGGTCATGTAAAAAAATATAACAAAGATCAACAAATCTTACATGGTGAACAAAACATCAATTCATACTAACATTCACACACATATATATAAACAATTAAAACGTTAGAAGAATACATTTAACAACCATACAGCATATAATTCGATACAATATATAATTATCCATATCATTTGCCCCACACATAAGGTGATACACTAACGCCACATTCACACCAGATCCGTGGTGTGTGCATTGTCACAGCTGTGGCATGGTTGTGTGTGTGTGTGTGTGAGTGTGTGTGTGCATGCATCAGTGTGTCCATCTAAGCCTAGCAGACGATGGGGTGTAAATGCTATTGGAATTGGTGTCTCTGTCTGTGTTGGAAGGATAGGCAAAGTGTATGCTTTCTACCTGACATGGGACTTGACCAAACTCAAAATAAAGAAATTGTCAGATAAGAAATATCGAAATTTAATTACAAATCTAACCAAACTATTATCACTATAGTCCCTCTCATTATTGTTATAAGCAACACTCTTATCACAACCAGAAATGTGCTTGCGCCCAGATGGACGCACACACACACACAAACATGCTTACCCAGCTCAGGATGATGGAAGATTATCTCCTCCTGTAGCACATAATTGTCTTCTTCTTCATCCAGAAGCTACCCATCCATGTCCCATGTCCATGCCATCGTGGTCCTTGGGGTCATATTGGCCATCAGCAGTCGGCTGCTTTCACCCCCTACTTCTCTCCCTCCATCTAAAATAACAAATCACAGGTCTGATAGTGAATAGGTTGTTTAGTTTTATTTTACATTACTTCCACATTATCTTAATCACCACCAACCATGACTCTTTTCACTAAAAGTATTATTGTCACTGGAGGACTCCAATATTGCTTGGAGAGGTAACATTAGTCTCAGAGCTCACTACAGTAAGTGTTATTGCCTTGGCTAAACCATACATAGCATACCAGCTTACAAGTAAAAATTGATTTATTAACATGAGTCAGGAGATATGACAGAAAACATCTAAACAGCATATGCATACACATACACACCGTGCATAGGCTACTGCAGTTCAAGTAAAGACAAAACACCCCCTTAGAAAATAATGTGTTGACGAGTAGGCTTTGGGTGTATGAGCTCCCCATCATAGTTAGCCACCCAAAAACCTCATAATCGTAGCAGCCAACCTTACAGCCTAAAAAGCTAAACAATACTAAAACACATTTATAACAAATCTTCAGTCATGTATTCATGAAAACAGCAGTCAATGAATAAAATCCTTACGTTACACCATCGGTGATCAACACAGTCTTCACGTCGGTAACGTAACATTAACGTTGTCATTCATGTCAGATGTTTCTATCTAAGTAAGCTAAGCAACTTGGCTACAAACAACTGTAAATTGTGCTATACACTTTACGAAGGAATGAAAGGTTTATTTGACAATAAAATACCGATTAGGTCTACTTGACATAAAGTTGGCAGTCATGAAGCACGGGAGTGAACTTTATCGCGACTACGCGTCAAGGACATGTTGCAGCCTCTCCTGATGCTAACGTTACCTAACTTAGCTAGTTTTCTATCAGATGACAAGCAAGCAACATCGTTCAAAATAGAACAAATCGTTAAAGTTTCAGTCTTAGTAGGTCTGTAATCTTGGTTGACATATAGTAGCCCCCCAAAAATGACTGAAAATGATGAGTTTACTAAAGATTACTGTGTGCTAAAATACCAGCTGTCATCAGCTGAAGTGAACACACACACGCATTATGTTACGGCCATGCATACAAGGTGTAATTACCAGCAAAAATAACTTTTAAAAAACGATTTTGAAGTAATAACATGGATAACAAGTAATAATAACATAAAAAGACTTGTTTTTACCTCAGATGATCCAGTAGTTTCTCCTTTAGACGACGTCAAGATCAACGATGCATAGTGCTTCCTGCTGTTTTTCCTCTAGTGGAGGAAGACGTCAACTCTTGATTTTTCCTTCACGTAGTAAAAGAAATTCGCGCCACAGCAAAGGGTTAAATAACTGATGGACAAAGAGTAACCTGATTAGAGAGAATTGCCAGGAAAACATTGATTTTCCTTGCACAAAGATCCTCTCTTCAGCCATCATTTACTGTATGTGAAAGTTGTAGAATACCAAGAAATTATGAAGTACCAATTGATAAAAAGCAGATGCCTTCTCTCTCCACCCAGGTGCCCTTCGACTCCTCATAGATATTAAAAAAGACTTCCCCACGAATATTAGAGGTTGTTTAATTGCCCAATCACTAATTATGAAGTGTTTTTGCTAAAAAGGTTTTAAAAAATTGTGCAGAACTATTTACAGCTGTGTTCTGAAAAGTGCTGCTAACCTGAATGGTGTGTGTGTGTGTGTGTGTGTGTGTGTGTGTGTGTGTGTGTGTGTGTGTGTGTGTGTGCATGGTAAAACATAATGGCTTTCCTTACCTAAAATGTTTAGTAAATAGAAATCTGTTTAGTAAATCCGTTTTTTTCTTTTGTTTACATACTTGCCTAAAATGTTACTTCATTTTGATGTGGAAAAGTAAACAATCAAGTAAACTATACTTGTCGTGTTTATTAAACACACAGTCTTCTTTCCTTGTAATGACCTAGTTAGGTGAAATAGGAATTCTAGAGAGTAAGCATTTGTGGTACAATTTGCAATTAGGCTATACTATTCCAGATTTGTTTGTCATTTCAAGACAATCGGTTTGCATGCTTTTTAAAAATAAGATTAACTAACGGGTTAGGTTAACTTACTGCACAGTGTTTGTTAAATGTTTCATGTTTACTTCAAAAGACAAAATCAACAAAAGACAAAAACTGAGTTAATACTAACTAACCATTTTAAGTAAGGATAGCTGTTAGGTTTTACAGTGTGTGTGTGTGTGTGTGTGTGTGTGTGTGTGAGTGCTTGTGTAGTCTGTGAATGGGAGACCTATCGCCAAAGGACTCATCCCCTTTCTAACTTCGGAGGGATCAACACCCAGGTGCTAATGACGTGTCATCACTGCTGCTCTCACCCCTGCCCCTCAGTAAGCAAACACCCCCAAGCCTGTGGCTCATCTGAGACGAGAGACCATTCCATTTCCTGTCAGTTGAGCAGATTCGTTTTATTGCAGCCAACTCGAGCTGAGCTCCCTCCTCTGTTCTCAGAGTTCAGAGAGGGACATGCATGCCAACAAGAAAGGGGCCAAAGTTGTCTCAGCTCAGATAAAGGTTTCCATCTTGTGAAATATATTACCTAAATAGTACAAGAAATGTAATCTGGGCCTATAGGTCTACTTTTTCCCATTATCCATAAGGGCTATTGAGTACTGATAGCCTACTAAACATATTAATGAACAACATAGGCCTTCTGAGTTTATTGATGTAGAAACCTCATTCACATAAATCAGTAAATAGCAAATAGCCTAAGTTATAGTCTACATCAAATCACAAATGAAACATTTCTTAACACACACAAATGCAGGTTTAATAGCCTAGGGAGTTACGAATCAATAAAAGATTAGAACGTGTTTGAAGCCTTTTACAATCGCAGATGCTTTTTTGACTGACGTGTACATTGACCAATTAAAAGGCGCCTCTCGAACAAACATGGCTGATCTGTTGAGTGAGTGGACAACGATACGAGCCCTGCCTTGTCTTGTTCTCTGACTTCACTGCGTAACGGAACTTCAAGGTTCCGTCTTGTTTTGCTGCTTACAGCAACAGCCTTAGCTCAAGCTTTTGGGCTCACGGGGCTTGTCTCGGGAAATCTGCTGTTTATAATATTATACGGTAAGCACAAATTGCATGGCTTATTCTTCATAGAACAGAAGCATATTTCAATGGTGAGCGTAACACTAATCTTCCATCAGTCAGTTGGAGGCTAAAAGCCTTTTGTTGGTTATTAAGCGAAAGGTCGTAGCCTACTTGTCCATAAAGTTACCGCTTAATATTTGTAATGTAGCCTAATGGTAGCCTAATGGTTTAGGCTACTGTAACTGTCGCGATTCGACGTTACGGCGGTCACATTGTCAACTTCTACATTCCACTTTAAATTGAACAGGTTGTCAAATTTTTCAAACGCACTGGTCATAGAAACCCATTGTTTACTTTGAAAATGAATAAGGTTAATTAGATTACCTACACGACATGTTGGCATAGCAAGCAGCTTTTCTGCTGGACCTAGGCCTACTTATTTGCACCATCACCATGACACTCACTCTCATAGAGCACCATGCATACAGAATTACAGGCTCAGTCCCTGCTCTGTCACTGCAAGCGCCTCATGCTTAATCCTTAACCACACTATGTGGATGTTTGATTTAGTTTTACTCTACTCTACTGAGACCTTGAATTTCCCCTTGGGGATCAATAAAGTATCTATCTATCTTTTGTTCCATTCTGCAGTTGTGGAGAGGCGTTTTAAAAACCTACCCCATGCCTAAATTAAAACTCCAAAGCCAGTGCTCTAACAACCACGTGAATAGTTTGTTTCAGTATTGCCTCAATGAAGGATGACAAAACCACTTAGTTCCGTAAAATCTTCCTCTTTTGTTTTAAGCTGTGGATAGCCTGGATTAAAGAGCAATGCATGCTCATTCAGTGGAATGCATGAGACAGTGAACATAACATGGTCTTGTTGTTGAATGGCTTATTTTATTCCATGATTGCTATAGACCAGAATGTCCAAACAACAGCTGGCAGTGGAGCGAGCCAGGAAGGCCTTCCGCACTGGCAGGTCAAAACCTCTGGAGTACCGCATTATGCAGCTAAAAAACCTCGCGAGGTTGTTTGAGGAGAGAAAGAAGGACATTGCTGAAGCTCTCAAGAAAGATCTCAAAAAGGTTATATGGCATTTTGGATTAAGTCAATATTGGGAGTATACACACACTCTCTCTCTCACACTCTCTCTCTCACACACACACACACACACACACGCGCGCACACTCACACTCATATTGGGAGTATACACACACTCTCTCTCTCTCACTCTCTATCACACACACACACACACACACACGCGCGCACACTCACACTCATATTGGGAGTATACACACACTCTCTCTCTCTCACTCTATCACACACACACACACACACACACACACACACACACATATTTGGAGTATACGCACACTCTCTCTCTCTCTCACACACACACACACACACTCACTCATTCACACAGTCTATTTCAGAAAAAGACTTCAAGATAGAAAAGAGAATAAAATGGGTGAAGAAAGAAACACTACTTAATAGTCTTAATTCTCATACGAGACTGTTGCTTGTCGCCCTGGCAGAGTGAACATGGCATCCCGCTGTACGAAACCCTGGGTCTGGAGGGGGAGATCAATTTGGCAGTCAAGAAACTGAAGGAATGGGCAGCCCCGCGTCCCGTCAACAAGAACCTGCTCACAATTTCGGATGAGGTGTATATCCACCCCGAGCCCCTGGGGGTCGTACTCATCATTGGGGCATGGAACTATCCGTGGGCAGTCACCATACAGCCTCTTATAGGAGCCATCGCAGCAGGTACACACACACACACGCGCACGCACACACACACACACACACACTGTGCAACCACACAAACACACTCTGACAAGAAAATCCGCGTGAATATCTTTGTCTCCTCCTTGATATAACATGTTAATACACATTTACTATACTGTAACACCAGGATGATGATAGTGGCATTACAGGAAAATGACATTTGCTTACAATTTGCTTGTCAATTTACAAAGCAGATTGCGGTGCATTTCACAGTGATCAGATACATCCATTATCAAGGAGTGAATTGGCTGGTTTGACATGAAGATTAATGCTAGATTCCAAGGTCCTGCCAGTCCATTCTACTCCATTCTATTCTGTCCTTTATCAGCAAAGTTTACGTAATATCCCTCTGTGTTCTATATGAGGTCAAAGTTCACTCCACCTCTTCGGTGCTATGTAGTGCCACCCTTTTGATTCAACACAGCAGTGCACTTCAGTCACCATCGGTCACACACCATGTGTGTAACGCTTCTTAACAAATAGGCCAAAGAGCAAGCCTTAACCTGTGTACAGACTTAGTAGATTGGGCTTTTGAGCAACAGTGTATTCAGGGTTAAAGAATCAGCAATGCAGATATACTGTCCTGCTGTGGTACCCCGCATAATGACCATCAAAAAGCTGTCTTTGAATTACTTAACCCTGTGAGAAAGCCCCTCTAAACTCCCATGTCTTCAGGGAGTAGTTAGCTCTGATGTTAGCATTTCTAAAAGCAGAACAAGAGGCTTACATTCTTCATTGTTTACTGAGTGAAAGCAGTGAGTCAGACTGCATTCAGGCAGCAGATAGCAAACTGAATTAGGCTGCTAGGTTGTAGCCTCCAGTTGTTGAAGAGTTTAAACAATGTGTGCTTGAGCTCTCACTATTAACTGTGCTTGTCAAACATTTAAGTACTAGAGTATGGAGATGTTTCAACAATCAGCATAGCTGTTAGCATTTATCCAACCCTTTGGAAAGCACTGGATATATTTAAAAAGCTATAGTTAGATCTTTGAGTAATATGTTAATTACCGGTATTGTTGCCTAGCAGCCATCTAAAACATATTAAATGCTGTGGGGAGCTACCACTTACCTCATGTTTAGGCTACTTAGACCAACTGCCTTTTGTATACACTAAACATCGTAGCCTGCTATTTGATAGATGCTGAATCATCATGAATACTTGTTTTTTGTTGTGCTTTTCAGGTAATGCTGCTGTGATAAAGCCCTCAGAAGTCAGTGCCCACACGGCTAAACTCATGGAAGATCTATTACCTGTTTATATAGATAAGGTAATACACATATGTACACATACATTCATCAATACTGTATGTAAACCAACCTGGTCTCATTCGCTGACCTAACCAGGAGCAAACTGGTCAGCGGGGTGCTAAAGAGAGACGTTTAGACATTGTTTACCACAGTTAGGTCTGGTCAAACTAGATCATAACCTACATTCGCTAATGAAACCAGGTTGATGTAAACATATGTTACCATAAATCTTACAAGCATAGTTTTAGCTATTCCCATGGTCATGGAATTTATGGAATATCATGGAATTTTGTTGTAGCAGTTTACAAGTAAATTTTAAATGTACCTGGAAAAATATAGTAACACAAATATATTTCCACACAAATTGTGTATATCTAGCTATAAGTATATATATTTAGTATATATAGTATATATACTCTTTTGATCCCGTAAGGGCAATTTGGTCTCTGCATTTATCCCAATCCGTGAATTAGTGAAACATGCACAGCACACAGTGTACACACATTGAGGTGAAGCACACACTAATCCCGGCGCAGTGAGCTGCCTGCATCAACAGCGGCACTCGGGGAGCAGTGAGGGGTTAGGTGCCTTGCTCAAGGGCACTTCAGCCGTGCCTACTGGTCGGGGTTCGAACCGGCAACCCTCCGGTTACAGGTCCGAAGTGCTAACCAGTAGGCCACGGCTGTTAGCTATTAGCTTTACTCCTTGCTTGAGTAGCTCAACTTTGTTTATTCAATGCCCATTTATTCATCTCCCGCTCTAAAAAATTCTGGACATTCTGGACTCTACTCTGCGTTGAGTGGAAGATGACAATGCTAGACTGGATCTGGTCCGTTTATCCTCATCGTTGTCATCTATGTGGTTGTTTTGCAGGAGCTGTATCCCGTGGTGACCGGAGGTGTCCCAGAGACTCAGGAGCTGCTGAAGCAGCGCTTTGACCACGTCTTCTACACCGGCAACTGCGCTGTGGGGAAGATTGTGATGGAGGCCGCCTCTAAGCACCTCACCCCCGTCACCCTCGAGCTCGGCGGGAAGAGCCCCTGCTACATCGACAAAAACTGCGACCTTACCATCGCCTGCCGGTGAGAGAGAGAGAGAGAGAGAGAGAGAGAGAGCTATAAATGCTGCCTGAAGGGGCCAAATTGACTTAGTGGGGGCACTAATTCTGCTGTTTGATCTGCTGTATTTCTCTTCCTCCTCTACTGGGTAGTCTATTTTTTTGTGCAATAATAGTGAAACGAGTTATATTTAATAACTATTATTATTATTATTAGTAGTAGTACTAGTAGAAGTAGAAGTAGTAGTATTGTTGTTGATGTTATTGTTGTTATTATTATGTTGTTATTACTGTGTTATCTGTAGGGACAGCTGTACCTGTAGTGTAGTAGTGGAAATATTTTAGGAAAGGGCAGTATTAGCTACCGTATGTCTGAACTGCATTATCTTTGTGATGTAGCCGTATTGCGTGGGGAAAGTACACCAACTGTGGGCAGACGTGCATCGCTCCCGACTACGTCCTGTGTGACCCCAGCATCCAGGACAAGGTCATAGAGGAGATCAAGAAGAGTGTGAAGGTAAGGTCTGTCACATAGCAACCAGGCTACACGAGTCCGCTATCCAAGGGCTAGTTCGATAATTCAACTAGTAAAAATAGTTTTAGAAGACTGGTCTAATTAAGGCACAGCTATCACGTCTGGTGTAGCCAGTGCCACTGATTATAGTGGAAGTTAATCGTTGCAGCAGATTCTCCACAAATGCTTATTTGGCTGGGGTTGCCTGCCTGTAAGTTATGAGATGTTTATAGGGATCTCATTTAGAAGCTTTTGATATTTATCAGCCATGCCACGGACAGTCTTGCCCTGTTGACAGTCTGCATGACAGTTGACAATCATCCCTTGGATTCAATGCATGTTGTGTGTGTGCGTTGCGTTACCTGTTGATTTTCATTTCAGTGCCCATTTTAAGTACAGCTCACACATTTTTTTGGGGAAATCACTGAAAGTCAGGATATTCCGCACATGCAACGCAAGCAGTATGTCCCAGGGTTTACTACTACATATTTAAAGCAACACCAAAGAACTTTCCCTCTGTGCGGTTACTTTGTTTATCCAGCACCGAAATAGCGATGTTCACAGAGAAGGTAGAATATTTTGCATGACTTATAAAGTCACGATGTATTGCGACATCAGATGCAAGTCAAATTTGTAGTTTCTTATGTCTCATTCCATCCGAACTACAGATCCGCTGATGAACCACTGAAATGATTTTGCAAATTGCCGTTCATTATTTTGAACCACTGAAACGATTTTGGAAACATTATTTTAAGGTACAAAAAACTCTTTGGTGTTGCTTTAAGATTGTTTAATGAGACATACATTGTTATGAGTTTCATTCTCATGTCTGTGTGTGCGTGATGCATGTGTGTGGTTGTGTTTTGGGGCTGGGATTTTTATGTGCAGGTCAGATTCAACAGCATCAACCTTTTTCCCTTTTCAGGAGTTCTATACAGAAAACCCCAAGACTTGTCCAGACTATGGCCGCATCATCAACCAGCGGCATTTCAAGCGAGTGCTGGCGATGACAGAGGACAGCACAGTAGCTCTGGGAGGAGACAATGATGAGTCTGAATGCTACATAGGTCTGCTTTAAGATAAATACACTTTAAATTACACTGCATTTCGTTGTCTTTGTACTTGTACTTTGCACAATGACTATAAAGTTGAATCTAATCTAATTGCAGATGTTGTATAAAGGCTGCTTCCACTCTTCCTTTGCATAAAAACATTGAACAGTGATAAATAAAAGTTAATACCTGCACTTTGAGTTGCAACAAATGAAAATGTCTAAATGACTTAAAGACAGACTGTTTCATGCTCTTCACTTGCTGTCTTTCAGCCCCCACCGTTCTGAAGGACGTGAAGCCAGAATCCAAGGTCATGCAGGAGGAGATCTTTGGACCCTTGCTGCCCATCCTGACGGTGGGAAGTGTGGACGAGGCCATCGACTTCATCAATGACCGGGAGAAGCCCCTTGCTCTCTATGTGTTCACCCAGGACAAGAAGGTGTGTGGCCTTAATGGCCGCAGATGCAATGCATGTTCCTATATATCTGTGATGAGTTTGTGTGTGTGTGTGTGTGTGTTGTATGTGCATGTTTTCTTGTAGGTTTTTTAGATCTGTGTGGTTTTGTCTTTGTCTTTAACTGAATGTTTTAAATTTAAGACATTTCTTGTTTCTGAATAATTTATTGTACACCAAGGTTGACGTGTATTTACATGACAATATTTAGAATGATTAGAAGTTAGAGTGATTGTGTGATTATAAAAATAAGTAAATGTATTTTCTTTTTCCCTAGCTGATCAAACGCATGGTAGACGAGACCTCCAGTGGTGGTTTCCTTGCCAATGACTGTCTCGTTCACTTCTCTGTCAATGATTTGCCATTTGGTGGTGTGGGTGAGTCTCATATTCACTTGATATGGTGTTAACTTAATAGATTAATTGTGTTTACCATCAGAATTAGTAACAGTTACAGTAACAGTTACAGTATATTCAGTAGCCTTTCAAGGCAAGCATACACGGAAAATTTGAAAACAGTTGTGGAATATCAACTGTTATAATGTGAGATCTTGTGTAAACAGAAAAAAACAGGAAGCACATCTGAACCTTTGAGCCGGATTCTGTAAGAAAGGTGTGCTCTGTCGCCCCCTGCAGGTAACAGTGGGATCGGCGCCTACCATGGCAAGCACAGCTTTGACCAGCTGAGTCACTTGAGGGGTTGTCTCATCAAGCAGCTGAAAATGGAGGGGATGAACAATATGCGCTACCCACCCCACACAGAAGACAAGCTGGGCTGGGCACGCTTCTTCATCCTCAGGCACGAAGCCGTGGTCAAGACCTTTAAGTTTGCCGCGCTGGCTGTGCTGGTGGTCGTCGCTGCCTTCGTGATCCAGGTAAGGACTGAAAAACAGGAGAATAGGACAATTTTTTTATAGGGAATTAAACATACTTCTACAAAGTATTTTTACATTTTTCAACCCTAAAGAGAATAACATGACATTTTTCCTAACTTTTTTCCAACTAGCATTGTTTAAGCATGTACTCTGCAGTATGTGCTAAGACTACATTTTGATACTCCCTGGTTAATGCCTGGTATCATTCTGTAAGATTGATTGATTGACATTCTGAAAAGAAATTGTAGATTTAAAATATGCCTATACATTCACCATGGATTGATAGGTGAACTGGTGCATGGCCATTTTTGTTCTGACCAGCATTTTGTATTTACAGAGATTCTTAGACTGATTCAGCAACCAAGAACACGATCAAGAGTGACTGATATCTTCTTCATCTACCAAGTAAACACTGCTTCTAGTGGCCATCCATCATACTAAACTATGATAACTGCACTGGCCTTAATCTTTGAAGTGACTGAAAGAGGTGGTCATATTAACCATATATGCAAAGCTGCTTGTAGAGTATTACTTTGTAATGATTACACATTAATCATTACAGTTATATAATTGATTTTATATGATTTTAAATTGGATTCAAAGCACTTTAATTTGTGTTATTTTAAGTCAGCAAGTCATTCAGCCTTTTAAAAATGCCTTTGTGTTCTGTTAGAGTAGACTTCTCTAAATGAAGGAAACTTAAATGTTGCAATATTGTCACTGATGTACCATCTTTCTTTATTTTAATATCGCCTCCACTCAATACTTGGCCTTATGTTTGGTCTGTTGCATTCCTAATAATGGGTTACAATGAATCCCATTAAACCTAAATATGGGCAGACAGTATGCTAAAGCAGCTATTCAGTGCATTGAAGTACCTCATAAGGGATTTAAGAAGGTTTTTGCTCAGATCTGTTCACACAGAGGAAGTATTTTAAACAGTAATTGGCGAAGTAGTGTCCAAGGAAGACAGATGGTAGAATGTGAAGGATTAGAGATGAGTGCTGAAGTTATAGTTCTGTTTTTGTATTTACTATGGTCCAATATTGCACCTGCGTTTAGCCATGACCAATTGAGTTATACATGACCAATTCATATTCACATTGAAGTAAATGTGAGTATGTAGGTAATGTACTTTTCTATTCAATGTTTCTACTTTTTGGCATTTTTTATGAGAATATTGTGAAATATTAATTAAGCCTTTACATATCAACTCTCAGTGTAAACAGATCTACACATGGAAATGTCATGATGAGATTGTATCTATTACAAAATATTTGTTTGTTTATTTGCAAATGAATAAATAATATTTGCGAGAGGTAACTTTTCTGTCTTTTTTTTTCTGGCACTAAAAAGTCAACTAAAGCTAAAAACTAAATGTTAACAGGTAATTTATTCCTACATGTTCATGCTGTAGCATTTGGTTTGCTCACTGACTCCAAACCCCCCACCTCCCCTCACGCCACCCATCTTCTTAGGGGGCGCATGGGGGTGTACGCAAGGATCCTGTTTGACTGCTGCCTGTGCAGTAGATTCCTGCACAATCCCTGCAAAGCACTCTATGACCCTGGCAAGAGATCTCGACAAACACACTTTTCACTTGCTTCTCTTTATTAAGCACATTTGGAACATGAACTTGTGAATTAAGTGTTTTCAGTAGACTGTTTGGCTAATAGTTGCACTAAAATACCAATATAATCTGGGTGGTTGTAATGTAATACCAATATAATTTGGGAAATGTACAGTATGATTTCTACCATAGGTCAGTTACACTGATAACCTAAACAAAAGATTTAAGTTAGCATAATTTAGATTTTTGGAGTGAGTCATTCTGAGGAATTTACGTTTATGTCAATGGCATTTGGCAGACACTTTTGTCTCAAAGCAATTTATGAACACTACATTGGCTGAATAATTAACAGTTTCAAATAAAGTTGAAGATTAAGCATAATAATAATAGCACTAATAACAATATCAATAATAATATCAAATATCAAAAATGTAAAAATACAAACCACACTGTAAGAGAATGAATTGATTGCAAGGTGAACCGATAAGTCTTTAAAATATTTCTTGAAATGATCACAAGAATGTGAAAGTGGAACATTATAGGTAACTCATTCCACCAATGAAGAAATCCCTGAGGAAAAGTCTTGACTTTGACGTCTTAACGGCAATGGATGGTCGACACCGCAGACGCTCATCAGAGGACCGCAGGGTGAGAGGGGACGTAGAGCTGGATCATGGAATTCAAAGAGCAAGGTGCAGAGTGTCCTGGAGTGAGGGATCTGAATTTAATTCTGACTGCAATAGGAGGCCAATGAGGAGTTATAGGTGACTTCTTTGGCTGATTAAAGCTGCAGTAGGCAAGATTTTTTTGATCATATTCATTGAAACTGACACTATACTGATTAACAACATAAATCAGCCGGCACTTCTAGTTCCACCTAGAGCAGGGGTGTCAAACTCAAATTCACAGGGGGCCAAAATTAAGAACTGGGAGTATGTCGCGGGCCAAGCTCAACATTTATTGAATAACCGATGTTTTTATTGAATTAAAACTGTATACACACAAGAAAAAATAGAATGCAGGCATTTCTGAATATAGCCTAATAGAAAAAATATATTGAATATCTGAATAGAAAAAATATATTGGCCTATTTTTTTTAGAGGTGAACTATAAAAATTGTAAATAACATTTAACAATTATCAAAATTGTAATTGTAACTATTAACAGTTAACAAACTCTCCCTCTGAGAATGGCCGTGCGCGATATCCTGTGCAACAGTAAAACTCGCTTTTACAGCAGCATTACTTTGTGACTTGGCTTGTCTGCCTTGAAAGCAGACTTGCTTTCAATTCTCCCACTTTCTGTAGCTTAAGCTTCGCATCCAGATCTTTGTATTTGTCTTCATGTTTAGTTTCGTAGTGCCGTTTTATGTTGTACTCTTTAGTGACAGCTACGGTGAATCCACATACCAAGCAAACGGATTTGTCCTTGAACTAGATGTACCGCATAGCGGTACAAAATATGACCGCCGCTCAGTCCTGTACATCCGTTCCGCGAAAATAAATCACACTTCAATTTGTCTCCATATTTTACTCCATCCCCACTCTTGAAACTTTTGTGTATGCTTGTTTGGCATGCCTGAGGTGTGTGTGTCTTGCTGCACAGAAAGTAGCCTACTGGTGCTGAAAAGGTGAATAGATTGTAGAATAGCCAAAGAAGATGTAGCATTGTTATAAAACCTTTAAAATCTCTAAACAATCACAAGTAGGGCAGTTCATCACAGTTCATCCATTGCAACTGGATTGATAAAGGTCACTTACACCTGTAGGCATAATGTTATTTATTTATTTATTTATTTATTTTTTATGTATTTATAAACAAAAACATCTCTGTCAGTTCCATGCCGTTTTCAACAGCTATCAAAAACAAAGGTCATTTTGGATGGATGGATTTTTTGTGAATGTTTCTTCTTCTACATAAGATTTTAGTCATCTTTAGTTCATGTAATACTTTATTGTCAATGAACAAATTAAGTAACAGTAGTCTGAAACGTTATTGTTAATGCACAAATTAAGTAACAGTAGCCTAGTCTGAAACGAAAATACTGTTTTACATCTAACCAGTGGTGCAAATAACTGACATGTCCAAATGGGCCTTGATGAAATCGTCCGCTAGACTGTTCATACACATTTAACGGGCCAAAGTTGAAGAGCTTTTGTCCGTTATTGTTCGGTAAAATATAGGCTGATTCATGTTCCCTTGCATTGTGTAACTGAGGTCCATGGCTAGTCTGGCTTTCATCAGACCAAGCTCAGTCTTTTAAGAAATCAAAAAAATAAATAGCGGGCAGATCAGGCTGGGTTCACCCAGCCTAGTCCATAGGCACCGATATTGTTTAATTTTTCGATTGAGATATACACGCTCTGGCTATTCTAAATGCAAAATGCATCAGGGAGTTATGACAAAAGCGGTCACTAACAAACTAGATCCCTAATAGAAAGCTGTTAGCTTCCCTAAGCTACAGGTAGGATTATAAGGTAGGCCTATTTACAGCATAAATTGTCAATATGCTATGCTGGCGACACAAAATAAAATCTCCTTTGGAAACCAATGGTTTACGCCTCAGTATCAAGCGGACTTAAACTGTCATATCGTGGCGAAAAGTTGTAATAACATTCACGCAGCTCCATGAGTCAAGGAAAGCGCGAATGAAGTAGCCACTTCTAAATGGGACCCACTACACAGTAGCTTAAGGTGTGTTGCTAAAGCAGCCATAATGAAATGAAGGTGTCATTGTTTGGATACTTCACACACACGTGCTTTTTAATTTCACAGACTACAACTACCAAGCTGGAATCAAAGCACATCGATTCCCCTCTCTCTCACACCCTGCACGCACTTAAAACAAAATAAACAGGCGTCTCAGTCTCAGGCATGTATAGGCAAAACTGTATCAGACCGGTGTAACGTTGGTAAATCTTCCATTGCACAGAATGATTTTTGTAGCACGTGCAATAAATGACAGTCGAAAGATACAAACAGTGCTGCTATCAATTTGCTTGGTATAACCGCATTTATAGTTTTCTACAAATGCAATCAATCAAATGCCTCCATCACTCAAACAAAGCTAACGGTAACATTACCTAGGTCCTTATTGATATTACAAGATTAACGTGCCTTGCAGTAAAAACCAAGCATGTCCGATAAACATCCTCAGATTTATTTTACGGCTTCAAGAAGAAATGGGAATTACACTTCATGTGAACATCGTCCTATCCTTATTAGATGTTCGCTGCGGTAAATTACAGTCCTTGTAGGAAGCGTCCATTGTTTTTCCAACCCACTTTTAACTTCCAACAAAATTACGTCTCACTGCAACGATGCGCCATCTAGTGGACAAACGACTACTTATCGCCAATACTGAAAATGCAGCCATGATGATGATGATGAATATTTATTTTGGCTTTCTTTTTTAATCCTACTGAATTTGTAATTATGTATCGGCCGTTCTAATACCGATAGTATGTGGGTGCCTGTGTGTGTGCATGTGTATATGTGTGCACCGCCATTCCTGAGCCAATGAGTGTACAGTCACTAAATGTACACATAACCTAATTTTTTTAGACCCCCCCCATGGATGAAATTCTACGAAACTTGGCATACCCCAGACCCCCAGAGAATGCCAGGTCAATCATACACATACAATTTGGTGCAGTTCTGAACATCTTAACTGAAGATAGGGGCGATTAAAGCAGAATAATATTGCATTTTCATTTTTTACCGGGGGGTGGGGGTGCAAATCACAATTGAGTGATTATGAGCCAGGTTGATGTGGACCATAAAAGATTCTTCATCCTCAGTGCCACGGTTCAGGTAGTTATTTAGGAAAAACTGCGGTGGTCCCCGGGGACGAAATTTAATTTTTCCGTAAAAGTCTAGTGGGGCTACATACCCACCAAATTTCATGTACCCCGGTGGTTCGGTGTCCCGGGTATCAATGACCAAAAATTCAGGGAGTAGATGACGGGAAAAATTCTTGAATTGTGTGCATGTGTGCGTGTACAAATTTATGTTTATGTGTGTGGGTGTGTGTGTGTGTGTGGATGTGCGTGCTTGTGTGTTTGCCTGCGTATGTGTGTTTGTGCATGTGCATGCATGCGTACATATGTCTACTGTGTGAGTATGTGTCATACGTCTGATTACTGTAAATGTATGTGTGTGTGTGTGTATCTGTTTATGTGTGCACATGGAATGGGTTAACATGACCCCTGGAGGCAAACATACGGAAAAAATTGGTCATCCTAGGCCCTACAGTTCTCAAGATATTCACAGAGAACTGTGTCTGCCCTACCCTCCTTTTGGGGGGTCCAGTCCAGCGGGGGCTACAGATCAAAACGAGGAATGACGGTTCCATGCTATCCATGTGGGGTACATGCCCACCAAGTTTTGTGTACCCCGGTCTTTCAGTGTCCCGGGAATCCTTGTTGGTGTATGTCACTAAATGTACACATAAATTATTTTATTGTAAGGGCCCCCATGAACGAAAGTACACAAAACTTGGCATGCATTCGAGGGTGTCATGATGATCCTACACTTTTAATATCGTGCAGTTTTGACCTTGTCAGCCAGAGATATTGTGATGAAAACACCTAATTTTTTGCTTTTTTAATTTTTTTTTAACTAGGTGGCGCTATACATGAAATAAGTGGTAATGGGATGGGTTGACATGCCCCTTAAGACCAACATACATAAAAAAAGGTGGACCTCCTAGGCCCTACGGTTCTCGAGATATTCACAGAAAACTGTCTCCGCCACCTACAGGCCAGTTGGTGTATAGTAACATAAATTAATTTATTGTGTGCCCCCCCCATGAACGGAATTCCACACAACTTGGCGTGCATACAGAGGGTGTCATAATGATCCTACACTTACAATTTCGTGCAGTTTTGACTATGTTAGGTCACAGATACCTTCAATTACAACACCTCATTTTTACTTTTTTGTGTTTAACTAGGTGGCGCTATACATGACATGAGTGGTTATGGAATAGGTTGACATGGCCCCTTGAGATCAACATACAAAAAAAAAATGGTCCTCCTAAACCCTACGGTTTTCAAGATATTCACAGAAAACTGTGTCTGCCCTACCCTCCTTTCGGGGGTCCAGTCCAGCAGGGGGCTACAGATCAAAACGAAAAACGATGGTTCCATGCTGGGGGTTACATGCCCACCAAGTTTCGTGTACCCCGGTCTTTCAGTGTCCCGGGAATCATTGACGGAAATTTGGGCATGTGAAAAAGAAAAAAAAAAAAAAAAAATCTGACTAAACCTATATGACCGCTTCGCTGCGCGGCGGTCATAATAATATGAACATATAATCGTTTTCCCACCTATCTTGAAAGCTCCGATTATCAATCTTTCGTTGATAGTTTGTCTGGTTGCAAGGATACGTGTTTTGTTTATGAACAGAAAAGGCGGCATTAACGATGCAACGCATTTTGGGATTTGAAGTGTTATCGGTGTATGATACACTATATGTACAGTATGTAGCAACTTGATGGGCTGCGTTGCCCTGGGCTGCGCTCATGCGCTGAATAGAATAGCGTGCTAGGCCAGCTCTAACGTGGATGCGCCTTTCTTTTACTGTCTATGGGATGCGCTGAAGAGAATACTGTCGGGCCAGCTCAGATATGGATGCGCTGTATAAACTACGTGGCGGGCCACTTCTAATACAGATTGAATAATGACCTCGCGGGCCACAAATGCCCCGCGGGCCTGAGTTTGACATCCCTGACCTAGAGCCTGTTATTTGTTTTGCAAAAATCCACAGCTCCCGGTTCTTCTGGTCCAATCAGAGCAGGGCTGCGTGAGATCTGACTGTCAATCACAGTCTGGTGCAGTCTGGTGCGCACTGACGAGCACAAACTCGATGAGAGGGTACTCGGTAGTAGGGGAGGGGCATGACAGTTGTAAACATTCAACATTTTGGCTAAGTCCTCTCAATCTGTCAGACTTGCCAACAGAGCTTTTAAAAAAGCTTGAATTTCCCCTTGGGGATCAATAAACTATCTTGAATTTCCCCTTGGGGATCAATAAAGTATCTATCTATCTATCTAAAAACCAGATCTGCTGCTGCATTCTGAATCATGAGTAATGGTCTCACAAGCAGGTAGACCACAATGCATTGCAATTGTCCAGTTTCAAAAGATTCAGGCCACAAGACCTGCACAGGTCTGCACATTGTGTGGCATATTCTGTCAGGTAAGGTCTGTTCTTTTTAATTTACTACTATGATACTTTCCTAAAAGATTTGAAATAATAGTCAAATATAGTTGTCAGAGTGTACATTTAACAGTATTGACTGCATTTTTTTAGTTTTTCTATAGTTTTTTTTTATATTACCTTGTCTACTCTCTTATATGTCCATATTTATTTTATGCTGGTCTCTAGCCCTTATTCTTGCACTGTTGCACTGTTGGACTTTTTGCACCATCACCATGACACTCACTCTCACAGAGCACCTTATCTTACTATGCACAGGGAATCACAGGCTCAGTCCCTGCCTCAGTCATTGCAAGCGCCTCATTTTTAAGAAATCTTTTATACCATCATCTATTATTTTGCTAAATCAATATAATCTAGTTTTATGATTAACTGATTAGTTTATATTATTTACTGCTTTTTATTGACATCAACCTCTTTTGCACATTTCCATGTCTCCATATGTTGTACCTGCTGTGTAGACTTGCTTGTGTGTGCTATGTTGTAGCCTACCTGCTTTTGAAGTCTTGTTTGTGCTTTGTGTGTGTTTGCATTATGTTGTTGTACCTGCTGTGTAGTCTTTGTTTGTGTATGCTTTATGTTGTACCTGTTGTGTAGACTTGTGTGTGTTACATGTTTGTGGGGCCAAAGACGAATTTCCACAGTAGTGGACAATAACGACTTCTCTTCTATGCTTAATCACCCCTAAGCACACTATGTGGATACTGTTTTAGACTTGATTTGGTGTTATTTAGTATAATTTGTATTTTAGTATATTCTTTAACTTCTACTGTCCTTATTGCTTAGATGGGTTTTTTATATTATATACTTTTATGATTTTTTCTGCTGTTAGTGCATGTTGTGTGTGATGTCTGTATACTGAGACCTTGAATTTCCCCTTGGGGATCAATAAAGTATCTATCTATCTATCTACCTACAACCCCAAAACAGAAAAAGTTGGGACATTGTGTAAAATGTTATTAAAAACAGAATGTAATAATCTGCAAATCTCTTAAACTCATATTTAGTTGCAAAAAGGACACAGACAATATATAAAACGTTGAAAATGAGAAATTTGACTATTTCATGGAAAATATATGTTAATTTTGAATTTGATGCCAGCAACATGTTTCAAAAAAAGTTGGGACGGGGGGTAACAAAATGCTGAAAAAGTTGTGTAATGATAAAGAAAAACAAAAGGAGGAATGTTTCACAACTAATTAGGGTAACTATGGCAACACGATTGGGTATGAAAAAGAGCATCCAAGAGAGGCAGGGTCTCTTAGAAGTAAAGATGTAGGGGTATTTATCACTCTGTGTAAACCTGTGTGCACAAATGATGAAACAATGTCATTTTAATGCTTCTTAACATGAAATTGTGACGTATTTAGGGAGTTCATCATCTAGAGGACATAATATTATTAAAACATTCAGAGAATCCAGAGAAATCTTTGCAAACAAGGGAAATAGCTGAAAAACAAATTGGATGGCCGTGGTCTTTTGGACCTCAGATGGCACTGCATCAACACCAGACCTGTTTCAGACCTGTCATTGTATTAGCTCAAGACAATCTTTGATAACCATTGTCTATGTGCCCAGTTTGATACTTAATTCCAAAACTACAGCCAAAATTGTAACAGCTAAAATTGTATTGAGACATGATACAGAAAATACCACCCTCTTACTGTATCTGGGCCTGAGCTTGTTTAAAATGCACTGAGGTAACGTGGGAAAAGGTCCTGTGGTTAGACCAATCAAAGTTTGCCTTTCGTTTTGGAAATCATGGACTCATCTGGGCTAAAGAGGAGGGGGCCTATCCAAGTATCCAACCTATCCAACTTGTTTTAGTGCTCAGTTCGAAACCCAACATCTATGACGGTGTGGAGGAGCATTAGTGCCAACAGCATGGGCATCTTGCACATTTGGCAAAGCACAATCAATTCTGAATGA
The DNA here is from genome assembly GCF_017589495.1 of Alosa alosa. Lineage (NCBI taxonomy): Eukaryota > Metazoa > Chordata > Actinopteri > Clupeiformes > Clupeidae > Alosa > Alosa alosa. Next base: position 26,010,630 of record NC_063190.1, on the reverse strand, counting down.
TGTATACAGGTTTTGATCAACATATACTGCCATCTAGGCAATGTCTTTTCCAGAGATGACCTTGAATATTTTTAAGGAAAACAATGCCAAAATGAATTCTGCACATACTTAAATAGTATGTCTCCATAGAGGAAAAGTCCAGGTGCTAAGATGGCATGTCTGCAGTCCAGATTTGTCAAATTAGGTGCATAATGGAATGAAAAACATGACTAAGAATGTCCCATACTGTTGAGCAACTGAAATCCTATATCGGGGAGTAATGGGACAACATTTCATACTTCATAACTGTAGCAAATGGTCTTCTCAGTTCCTAAACATTTACAAAATTGTGTTAATTGAAGAGGTAAAGCAGCACAGTGGTAAACATGCTCCCGTCCCAACTTTTTTGGAACATGTTGCTGGCATCAAATTCAATATGAACATATACTTTCCATGAAATAGTCATTTTTCATTTTCAACATTTGATATGTTGTCTATGTCCGTTTTGCTGCTAAATATGGGCTTACAAGACTTCTATATTATGACATTCTGTTTTTATTTACATTTTACACAACGTCCCAACTTTTTCTGTTTTGGGGTTGTATTAGAATACTGATGCAATGTTGGACATGGGGTGTCTTTCTGGAGAATTTTGACATGTGCAGGTGGGTAGATGCAGTTGGTGAATGCTGGTAAATGGAACATGATCAGGGTAACCATTATGGAGAGGTCCATAGAAGAAAACTTAAGAGACCTACTTATGTAATATTGCTGTGCTCTCAATGTGAAACCAAAATCTTGGTCAAGTAGCAGTGATTAGTACACCTCTAGATGCCACACAGCTGAACATTATTGCCCAACTGTGTTGTACATCTAAGTCATCCCTACTGAACGCAGTTATGTAGGTCTACTGCTATCCACTACTGTCCATTGTTCAGTTGTGAGAGGTAACCCCAAATCAGGAAAAGTTGGGACGTTGTGTATAGTGCAAATAAAACCAGAATGTGATGATCTGCAAATCACGTAAACTCATATATCGCTATAAAAAGAACACAGCTAGCATATAAAATGTTGAAAATTACATAATTGACTATTTCATGGAAAATATATGTTACTTTTGAATTTGATAAAAAGGTCAAAAAGATCACCGCTCATCTGTTGAGGTCAGGCCCGTCGCTAGAAGGCAAGCAAACCAAGCAATTGCTTGGGGCCCTGAGCTGGCCAGGGGCCCCAAGACAACGACTGGTTAAGAACTAGATGTACCGCAGAGCGGTACAAAATATGACCGTCGCCCAGTCCAGCACATTTTTTCCACAAAAAGAAATCACGCTGAAAGGCCTATATGATTCTAACTGTCTCACTAAATTGCATTATCCACACTCAATTCTCACTGGTATCTGCTAGACAACAAGTACCAAAACATGATTAGTTCATAGATTTCACATGTAAAATTCATTTTATACAACCCCACCTCCATCTTGCCTGTTCATAATTCTGAGAAATTCTTGATTGTTTGTGTTATGTTTATGTTATGTGTGTGGGTGTGTGTGTGTGTGTGTGTGTGTGTGTGTGTGTGTGTGTGTGTGTGTGTGTGTGTGTGCGTGTGCCTGTGTATGTGCCTGTGCATGCAAGCGTACATATGTCTACTGTGTGAGTATGTGTCATACGTATGATTACTGTGAATGTATGTGTGAGTGTGTGTGTGTATCTGTTTGTGCACATGTGTGCACATTAAATGGGTTAACATGACCCCTGGAGGCAAACATACGGAAAACAATGGTCATCCTAGGCCCTACAGTTCTCAAGATATTCACAGAGAACTGTGTCTGTCCTACCCTCCTTTTGGGTGGTCCAGTCCAGCGGGGGGGCTACAGATCAAAACGAAAAATGACGGTTCCATGCTATCCATGTGGGGGTACATGCCCACCAAGTTTTGTGTACCCGGTCTTTCAGTGTCCCGGAATCCTTGTTGGTGTATCGTCACTAAATGTACACATAAATTATTTTATTGTAAGGCCCCCCATGAACGAAAGTACACGAAACTTGGCATGCATTCGGAGGGTGTCATAATGATCCTACACTTTTAATTTCGTGCAGTTTTGACCTTGTCAGCCAGAGATATTGTGATGAAAACACCTAATTTTTTTTGCTTTTTAATTTTTTAACTAGGTGGCGCTATACATGAAATAAGTGGTAATGGGATGGGTTGACATGCCCCTTAAGACCAACATACAAAAAAAAAGGTGGACCTCCTAGGCCCCTACGGTTCTCGAGATATTCACAGAAAACTGTCTCCGGCCACCTACAGGCCAGTTGGTGTATAGTAACATAAATTAATTTATTGTGTGCCCCCCATGAACGGAATTCCACAAAACTTGGCGTGCATACAGAGGGTGTCATAATGATCCTACACTTCCAATTTCGTGCAGTTTTGACTATGTTAGGTCACAGATACCTTCAATTACAACACCTCATTTTTACTTTTTTGTGTTTAACTAGGTGGCTTATACATGAAATGAGTGGTTTATGGAATGGGTTGACATGGCCCCTTGAGATCAACATACAAAAAAATGGTCCTCCTAAACCCTACGGTTTTCGAGATATTCACAGAAAACTGTGTCTGCCCTACCCTCCTTTTTTGGTCCAGTCCAGCGAGGGGCTACAGATCAAAACGAAAAGCGATGGTTCCATGCTATCCATGTGGGGTTACATGCCCACCAAGTTTCCTGTACCCCGGTCTTTCAGTGTCCCGGAATCATTGACGGAAATTTGGGCATGCGAAAAAAAAAAGAAAAAGAAAAAATCTGACTAAACCTGCGCCATAATAATAAAATGCAACGACAAACTGTGAGTGCCCCTTTGATAGTCAATGCAGTGAAGTACAACGACACTGTTACCGGCAATACCGGGATCCCCCTCAAGGGGGCCCCTCTCAGTAGTCGCTGACAGCAGCCAGCCAGCCAGGTTTGTGATCTCTGCTGCCGCGAAAATATAAAACAGGCAGTCATAATGAAGCGGAGTTATGCGTGTGGAAGCCAGAAAAGAAAGAAGAGAAAGGAAGAGGATGACAAGAAAAAACAAGATAGTGGTAAGTGATAAATTACACTGGATAAAATAGCTCTACTTGTAATGGTGTAATGTCGCAGCAGGAAGGCTAGCCTAGCAAAAAATGTTTATGTTAACTACCTGCCTGAGGCCCATGCTGCTTGTAACAAACTAGAACAGTTAGCGCAACTTTTTTTTCCGAACGGACAGAATATATATGGTTACATACAGTATGTTTATTAACGGGGATAAGGAAGACGCAGATCTGTTCCAATATCACTGTTTATCGTATTTGTAGAGTAAAGTTTTGATGAAAGTGGCATAGCTTCTCTGCTATACTAACTATTCGACCGTGATGATCTATTTACCAAATGGGGGTTAGGAAAACCACACGATAAATTCCGTGCATCAAAGCAGACTGGACGCCAGCTCTTTACTGTCTTTAAAGCACCAGGTGCATCTGTCTAATTCTCAAAGAGCAGAATGCTTAAATGCTATGTTAAGCTACAAGTAGGCCTAGGTTAATGTATAACATTAGCTTGGGATGTTTTTACAATAAGCATTGGTACTTGTGAAAGCAGCTGCATCCCTTCTAAATATCAAAATATGGAAATGCTAACATCTTTTCTTTCTCCCTCAAGGTGCTTTGCTTAAATTTCTCAGCCCTCAGGCTCTTCCTAAGGATACCTCCACTGATGAAGGTAGAGTGAATATCTCTCACTGAGCTGTTAATGACCTTTTCCAATATAACAGTGAAATGGTCAAACGTACTTCACAGGTAATTTCAGATTTATTTTTTTTCAATTATCTTCCCAGGTACACCATCAACTTCATCCTCCATTCATGATGAAGAAGCTGACACTGGATTTTATGGTATGGTGGTGTTTTTGCAAATGTTCAAAACTAAGTAGCTGGAACCAATAAAAGCTACTAGCTAAGTAACTCAATAAAAAGTAAAGAAAAATCCGCACACTCAAGTCTTTGCAAACAAGGTTTTTTACTCTATGCGCAAGCTTTCGGTTAGATGACCTTCTTCAGGCAGAGTAAAAACACATTAAGTGAAACAGTGCATGAGGTTACATATAATCATTGATTCATGACACCTGTGTCAGTTTCAGTGCATTCTAGGAATTGTAGTCTTTTACAAAGTCATGACATCCAAAAAAGCATCATGGGAAATGCAGTCCATAGATAGACTATGAAGCTTATCTAAAAACAGGAAACAAGAAACAAATCAATGCAATGTACACATCAGGCTTCAGCCGTCATAAAAACAAAGCATAAAAAACATTTCATTGTTTATAGGAATACACTCTGATATCAATCCTCATTTAGGCCCAAAGGTTGTAATGTCTCCAAAGTATGGATCCAAAAAACCTCTCGTTGGCAGAGCTTTCTGTCAACATCACCCCTCTATGTAAAAATACTTGCTCTATACCTTAGAATCTAAGGGAGGAGAGAGGATGTGAACAATCATTAAAATTGCAAGCGACTGGATAATTTTCATCTCTCCTTCTAATTGAACTTTTGTGTTCACTTATTTTTTGTTTAAGTGGACGGGTAGTTTTACCAATGTACATTTTATCGCATGGACATTTTAACAAATAAATTACATTTTTTGTATTACATGTAATAACTCCCTTGATTTTAAATGTCTTTCCAGTTAGAGGATGTTTAAATGAATTTGTTTTCTTTGAGTTATGACATTGGGCACAATTCCCGCAGGGATAGTTCCCAGGTTTGACTGGGGCTAGCAGTGCCTGTTTAGGGGGAGGCAAAATAGAGGCTTTAACAAGTTTGTTGCGTAGGTTAAGGCCTCTTTAATGAACAAAAAGATGTGGATCCTGAAAGGTTTTGGACAGGGCTGGATCTGTGGCTAAAATGTGCCAATGTTTTTGAATGGTTTTTTTAATGATGTGAGCCTGAGGAGTATAGGTAGTGATAGAAGAAACTGAGAAGTGCCTTTCCTTTTTAATACTTTTTTTCAAAAGGTCAGCTCTAGACTTAGAGAGTGCAACATCATACGCTTCATCAACACACTGAGCTGTATAGCCTCTTTCTAGGAAGCACTGTTTCATTTCTACTGCTTTCTCTTTAAAATCTTCATCAGAGTTTCTTTTTTATACAGTGTAGTAGTAAGGCTACCATTACTTAGCTCAATCCACATGTCTAGAAAAAAAACTCAGTCACCAAAGATTTTATAGCAACACTATGCAAACATTTGTGACCACTCAATTTAATTTCCATGGTCATTGAGGACAAATTAACAGCTGTTTGAGTAGCTAGCATTAGCTAGGTTATTGTAGATGGAAATTCTATACTGCAGCTTTATGCATCTTGGAGTTCATCATCCAACCTTGTGTGGTGAATGTGTCAGTTAGCTACCTAGAAGATCCAACAGTCAGAATCTGTCTCTATATTTTTTCACCACAACTACACTTCTCTCCCTCCCTTCTTCTTCCCCCCCCCCTCTCTACCTCTCAGGTGCACTCCTCTCATCCTGAGCAGTTTGTGTAGTGCTGTGCCACAGTCATGAGGACCTCTCTCCACTTCTCCACTGTTCTGTCCCTTCTTTCATGCTGCACAGGTAAGGAAAGAGGTCTGGGAAATGTGCTTTGCTAAACTTAGTTTGCTTGTTAGTAGCCTACAAGTTTAATTACTTTCATATTTGTTCATATTTTCAGTAAACATAGCTAATAGCTAATACTGAATACTTTACAGCATGCTACTGAAAAATAGGGACCTATATTACGTTCTATATTACGTCTTTGGACCTAATTATGTCTTTGTATGTATAAGGGCAGCCGTGACCCACTGGTTAGCACTCTGGACTTGTAACCGGAGGGTTGCCGGTTCGAGCCCCGACCAGTGGGCCGCGGCTGAAGTGCCCTTGAGCAAGGCACCTAACCCCTCACTGCTCCCCGGCAGGCAGCTCACTCGCCCGGGATTAGTGTGTGCTTCACCTCACTGTGTGTTCACTGTGTGCTGTTCGTGTTTCACTAATTCACCGATTGGGTTAAATGCAGAGACCAAATTTCCCTCACGGGATCAAAAAAGTATATATACTTATACTTATATGTTTCTTTGCTTGAACTATCGATTATTATTAGTATAGGCATGGATCGAAAAAACAACTTGTTGGACAAAAATATATACACATACATAAGCAGCTAGCAACATATAATGTGAAAATTGTTGCTGAGGTTATGGTATATTTTGTCCTTTTCCTCTTGTCAGTGGTATTCAGTGTTGAATAAACAGTCAAGCTGTTAATGGTCTATTAATGTTTCTTAGATCATTAAGCTGAGAGTTTAGACTCTACAACAGGCCTTTGTTAAAACTCACCTTTACCTGAAAGGCTTAATAGGTCTCTTTGTCAAAAAAGGGTGTCAAGGTTGTCATCAAATGAATTGACGCTCTGTTTATTTACGAATCAGGTGTCCAAAATGACCCTTATTGTCTCTTACAGTATAGTCATTGTGTAGGGCTACGAACCAGTGTGCTTACACTACATGCACTCGAGATTGAACAACAGCTTGAGCAAAAAACAAAAAATAAAAAAAAACAACCACTTTTATTAATTTAGCTGGTTCTTTCATCCAAAGTGACGACTTACAAATGGGTTTGACATTCAAGCTACAAAGAAAAGAAGAGTGGAAGTCAAAAACAAACAAATAGATCAATAAACAAACCTCCTCATACAGCTGGGGAAGACACCAACTTATGAATGGAGGGGCCTGGTGATGGTAATAGGGGGCCTATGACTGGGAGGGTGTGGTGTTCCTATACTGTGTTGCTACGTCAGTGACACCTCATTGTAAGGTCAAGTGGAAATGTTGCCGACGGCAAGATTATCAGGCCGTGTCTCAAAAGGCCTGAAGAATAAATAAATGTGCCAGTTAATGACCACACAAGTGTTATTTTGCTAAAAGGGACTCCTGTGACCCATGACAGTCACACGGCTTGCATGTTTGTGTGTGTGTGTATGTGTGTGTGTGTGTTAAGTGGGCTGTGTTTCCTGTTGTGTTCAATTCCGGCTTCCACCGTTGTGCCCTTGTTCCCCAGGTCTCGTATAATCCCTTGTATTTGACATATGTAAGTCACTTTGGTCAAAAAGGTGTCTGCTAAATGTAATGTAATGTAATGTAATGGTGCTCACCATACAACTTCGCCAGCTACCACAGCCAGTACTCATGTGATGACACATGCGAGGGTAAGTGTCAAATGCATCAGTAGGTCAGTGGCATGGTGAAGTAAATGTATAGCAAGATTTGTGTATTTAAGTTTGGCTTCCATAACGTATCAACTTGAAGAGAATAATGAAAGTGGTCCCTGTCTCCTGTTTATCTGTGGTCTATTATGCTATTACCAGTAGATGTTTTCTTTTTATGTTTATTTTAATGCCAACCCCCATCTGATCTGATGTTGTTGTTGCCATTGTCTTTGTCGTTGTCAGAGCCGGAAAAGTGGTTCCAAATGTTCCCTGAATGTGGAGGGCAGAGACAGTCTCCCATTAACATAGTCACTAGCACAGTTCAGTATGACCCAGCCCTGGGCCCATTCGCTTTCGATGGGCATGATCACATCAGCAACATCACAGTGGATCACCTCGGACACTCAGGTGATTTCAAGTGTTTTCTCTATATCTGTTCTTCAGATGTGGGCCTAATGAATGTACATTCAAGATTCATGATTCCTATACTGTTATATCTCATTATGGACCCTTTCAAGAGAGTTCCATTATCAGCATCATAGTTGGCCCCACAAGACTTCCTTTTTAACATTCCATATGTTATCTTAATGCAGAGGAAGTAGATTGGGGCCCAAATAGAACGTTCAAGCATTGTTTTTGTTTTTATTGTTGAAAGGGTCTATACGTGTACGTCAAGAAAGTTCCATTATCAGCATCATAGTTGGCCTTACAAGGCTTCCGTTTTAACATTCCATAGATTGGGAACCAAATAGAACGTTCAAGCATTGTTTTTGTTTTATTGTTGAAAGGGTCTATAATAGTCAAGTCAAGTCAGTTTTATTTGTATAGTGCATTTAACATGCACAGAGTGCCACCCAAAGCGCTCCACATATAGGCTAAGACATTGTCATTGACACATACAAAATCATAGACTAACAAAGACAATAGCCCGGACGGATGGTCGTCGCCAGCGTACCAGTGACACCAAGACATAGAACTACATTTAAGAAATAACAAACGCAAAAGATGCCGGACGGAGCGGCGTAGTCGCCAGCGTACCCGTGACACCAAGACATACAAGACAAACAACAAACAAATTAATAAATAAAATAAATACAAATTAAAAATAAAATTAGTCCAATTTCCAACCCGCTGAAAATGTCCAAGGGCAATGATGACTCGCGTGAAACTGCGCTTTAGCTGTGTCTCCACAACCGATGCATGCAACGCCAACAAAGTTCTTTACACTCACTGGCAGTCTGGAAGCATAACAGTCCGAAGTCACTGGAATAATAGTCCAGTCATTTTAAGCCAAAATAGGGGTCAAGGTTGAACAAATTGCAACACAAGCAAACTTAACTGATTTTGAATCCTCAATATGTCCTGAGTAAGGGGAAAAAAGCCCCGAAGAATCCCGATAGGGGAAAGTTTAGAAAAAGACCCAAATATACCCTATTCATGTGCCTACAGTATTTTTCTCACGTGAATAGGGGAAAAAAATTAACCTTCACATATCACCATGAAAATTACTGAGTTGATTACTTACATCAAGACAAACAAAAAATGTATTATACGTTTTTTGAAATTGTTTGTTAACATGGGCAAACAGGGCATAATGTAATTACGTATAGTTAATTTGTATAAATACCACAACGGAGCTAATAGTCCAGGCAAAGGTCTGACCCAAAACTAATTGCAACAGAATTTATTTTCACATTTTTATATTTCAATTGGTGATCTTTACACCATAGTAAAAGACCATGAAAATCCAGTTGGTGGAAATATGTTAAAATGAGGGTTGTTTTATGCATTATTCTTCAGCAAATACTGACAAAACTGTAATTAGAATGCTGTAGAATACACATTCTAAAGAATATCTGACCCCATCTAACTTAACATGGAATTTTAGAATCTTGCATTGTTGAGGAACATTCTTTTATTTTCAAAGAGTGAATTCCTTTGGCTTATTTCAGACTGGTTTGTTGCAAAATTGGTGTCTATTTTTACATTGTGGCCCTTTGAATCAATGGAAATGGTTGTTAAATATTTAAATAGAGCCAAGTGGGTTTTTGCATGTAAGTGTTCCACAATGTGTAATCTGTACAAACACATAGTTAGGCATTATTCAGCCTAGGAAAGTGGTTTTGGTGTTTACGTAATCTGATTTAGAGGTCACTGAAACATCACACTAAAGTATCAATCCATCATTTTGCAAGTCTTATAGTAATTGACCTCTTGCCCAGGGGTTGACTGATATACTGTCTGTCCAATCAGAGGGGCCTGTATGATGCCCCTTTACTTTGCACAATTTTTGTCTAAAACAATAATCGGACAGCATAGTATGTTTATGTTAGTGAATGCAGGCAAAGTTGAAGATGGACATGATCATGTCCTAATTCGACAGAAGGGTGCAGATGGGATAACTGCAGTTAGCCTCCAAAAAAGTGACTCTATTGTTGTGACATCTGGCAAAAATGCTATACTAATAAATATAGTTTAAGATTAATAATTAACAATGCATGCCTATGCATGGGTCATGGTTTTACCAAAGTCATAGAACATTCAAAACTATACATATTCTAAAAGTGCACTGTACATGTACAATGAAATATAGCATCAATCAATACATTATGTCCCATCCTCCTCCCCTCGATACCATGCATTTCCCATCTTCCTCTATGCACATACTCCTCTATTCTGTATAGGCTTAATCAAGTGAACAGCAGATACATTTTGGCCTGCACTATTAAGGGAAACAAATTAAACACCCTAAACTATATATTTTCTGAAAGCATATACCCTCCGGAGGAGATATAACACAATTTAAGACATTTCCCATCTTCCTCTATGCCATGCACAATCCATTGCCCTCTATTCTGTAGAGGCGAATCTAGTGGAAAGTGGATACATTTTGGCTTTATCAACCGTCTCTGTTTCCGTTTTAACATTCCATAGATTGGGAACCAAATAGAACGTTCAAGCATTGTTTTTGTTTTTATTGTTGAAAGGGTCTATAAGACAGTAAAGTCAAAGTCAGCACTTTGGTCAGTGTAAGCTGTGTATAAACGTGCTATAAAAATACATTTTACTACTTACTTTCCAATATCCTTAAATAAAATAAATAGTGTAGTGTGATGATGATTTAGTGTGCTGAAATAACAATATCATTGTTATTTCAGCTCATTTTGCTCTGCCACAATCTATGAGGATCCACGGAGGGGGCCTGCCCAGTGTGTACAAGGCACTGCAGTTTCACCTGCACTGGGGCGTGAATGCTGGGCCTGGCTCGGAGCACACGGTGGATGGAGAGCGCTACCCCATGGAGGTTAGCTCAGCTCGCATTCGTCTCAATGCAGAGAACAGCTGGAACAATGCTGCAGTTGATGCCCTGATAAAGAGTAGAAGTTGAAACGTGTAGGCATATAGCCAGTATTTAATTAAGGCTTTATATTGTTCATACAGTATTGGGCAGCCGTGGCCTACTGGTTAGCACTTCGGACTTGTAACCGGAGGGTTGCCGGTTCGAACCCCGACCAGTAGACCACGGCTGAAGTGCCCTTGAGCAAGGCACCTAACCCCTCACTGCTCCCCGAGTGCCGCTGTTGTTGCAGGCAGCTCACTGAGCCGGGATTAGTGTGTGCTTCACCTCACTGTGTGTGCAGTGTGTTTCACTAATTCACCGATTGGGTTAAATGCAGAGACCAAATTTCCCTCACGGGATCAAAAGAGTATATATACTTATACTTATACTTATACAGTAGTGCCTCAATTCTTTGATTCTTTTTTTAATACTGCAGTTGTTTGGATTATCTTTAGGTAATGGAAAAGTACTGTATGCACACCATGCTCCATCGTCGGTAATAAATTGTCCTCTGTGTACATGTGTGTATGTATCTCTCTGTGTTTTCATCCCTGAAGCTCCACATTGTCTACATCAAAGAAGAGTACCAGTCTCTGGAAGAGGCTGAAAGTGACAGCGCTGGAATAGCCGTGCTTGGCTTCTTCTTTGAGGTGCTGCTCTCTTGATTCTACATGCCCCTGCTTTGACTATAGCTTCCGTTAAAATCATGACCAACTTCCTCGTGTCCTCTCTAGGCATCACAGGAGGACAACACTCACTTTGATACGGTGCTAGAAGCTCTGAGGAGAGTACGCTTCATTGGTGAGCTTGGGTGACTTAGGAAAACTGTCAGACAGTTAGGCCCTTATTTAAATAAGAGCAAAGTATAAAGTCTAACTAGAGCTTGCTTAATAATAATATGCAAAATCTTTTTGCAAATTTAATACCATGAGAAAGATCCTAAGCGACAGTGGGTCAGCTAAAAGCTGTCTCACGCCACACAAATCAATTTGATTGAGAAATTTGCTTACACACTGACTGCTCTTTGCCCAGCATTTAAATGAGGGCATTTTTAAGACAGAGCAGGGCTTAAACAGTCCAGACATTCATGAAGTTCTCAACAAATGTTTCTGATATCAGATTCTTTGATCATTTGTTCTTGAACTATTTATTTAAGGTAAGAAGTTAATGTGTGCTCTAGATTAATTTCTCCTGTGCTCTGGTGGCTACAGGAAACACCAGCTCAGTGGCAGCCTTCAAATTGAGTGACATCATTCCTCCGGCCCATGAGCTTTCGGCCTACTACCGCTACTCTGGGTCCATGACCACCCCTGCCTGCAACGAGGCCGTTATCTGGACCATATTCCACAAGACACTGCCAGCCAGTCACAGACAAGTAAGACACCATGATCCCATCAAGGCACACACTACAGCAGTCAGTATGGAATCTTTTGTTCCAAATTGAGAATATTTTTTTTTTAGAAATACTGTATACTGTATATACTTTGTATGTTAAAATGGTTATTATAGTTATTCTGTTAATTCTACTTCTAGAATTAAAGTCTAATAATAAGTTTGTTTATTTTGTTTATATGACTACTGTAAACTCATTTTAGTGTTGATACGTGTGTATTGATGTCATTGGAAGTCTGTTAAGAACCATAAACAAAAACATTTAGCAAGTATTGTCAGTGTAAATCTCCTCTCCTCTCCTCCTCAGCTGGTAGAAGTGGCTGGGGAGGTATGGTACTGGACTGGGAAGCCCATGACCAACATCTTCAGGCCTGCTCAGCAGCTCAACGGCAGAGTGGTGTCCAGGTCCTCACCCTTGCCAGATGAGCTTTCAGCTCTGACCGACTCTGCTGTCCCATTTCTCTCAGGGTCTGCCTTCTGTCTGTGCTCTGTCCTTGTATCCGTTAGCTTGTATTGTGCGCTCTAAGCGAACATGAAATACGCACATGCTCTCTATCTTTCCTGCCGTTTCCGTTCCAGAGCAGATGCATTATCTGCTAATGACCAGATGGTCCATGTCTGCTTCTGTGTGGTATTTGGTTGTTCCGTCTCCTTATTAGGGTTATCTGAATGAGATGGGAATGATTTATTTATTTATTTTCTGGGATACTGGTTGCCCCTTTTCCTAGCGGTAATGAGTTGCGGAAATTGTGTGTGATGCCATCAGAGCAAAGGAAAAAGGCGGACTTAGAGGCCGGATCACCAGTTATAAAGGCACAATCACAGTTGATGTAATTGTAGGCTCTCTTGAGGTTGAATTTCATATATTCTCAATAAATAGATAGGAATCTCATAGAATTCATATATAGGCACAATGTCTAGATATGGTGCATTAGCAAATGTGGTAAAACTGATAGAACATTGTTGTAATTGACAATTACTATTTTTGTAACTGACAAAATAAACAATGCTCCATCAATATTCGACAGGCACTGATATTACTAACATCGGCATGCTGTAAAGAGCACTAATAAAGCAAGACATTAGTGTAATGCAAGACTTCAGTGTTTTATTTGCAGCATAAACTTGTCAATCTAAATGTTTTTGATAATAAAAGCACAGGTGCAAAGAATCAACAAATCCAGTAAAACCATAACTTAACAATCAGAACCCTGAAACTTGGGACGCAAAAGTTTACATTGCACTTTCAACAACTTTCCTTTAAGACTAGAGTGCATTAAATCATGTAACAGTATTATTATTATTATTTTTATGTACTCTTCACATAGCAACCAGAAATCACCTCAGCACAAAGCCAACTTATTATCATTAGGTGTGTGTTTGGGTTTATAAAGGCACATTATCTAAGTGGTGTGAGTGTTGTGTGTTCATCATAACAAGGCAGGGTGCGTTACTGCTTGTATTTTTCCAGCCAGGTTTTCATATGGTCTATCTGTGCCAACACGCTGCTCTTGGCAGTGCCACCTATGGCACTGTACTGCTCCACACTGCTGCTGTAGTCCCACACAGAGGACACATCACTGTCAAAGAGCGGGCTAGAGAGAGAGAGAGAGAGAGAAAGAACGAGAAAGAGAGAAGAAAAGGAGAAGGGAAACCAGAGCAATGTCAGCAGGTCTGGAACAATGAGACTAGTGTGTGTGTGTGTGTGTGTGTGTGTGTGTGTGTGTGTGTGTGTGTGTGTGTGTGTGTGTGTGTGTGTGTGTGTGTGTGTATTAAGTCTGCTGACCTGGCGGTGTTCAGGTCTTCCAGAGTAAGTTTATTAAGTGGGACTTTTTTGGACTCAGCGAGAGCTACAGCCTTCCCAGAGCATCCATGAGCCTGTCTGAAAGGCACCTGAGGCAAACAAGAAACATCAGGTCAATCATTAACAAGGAGGAAGGAAGGAAGGACCAGGAATAAGAAAACAAACTGAGAGAAAGAAGCCCACCCCTTTTCTGACCAGGTAGTAGGCTAGGTCAGTGGCAAGCATGTCTGGACTTAGAGCAGCGTTCATTTCACTGCTATTCACCTGTGAAGAACAATTAAGAACAAATAAATATGTCAGAGCCAGTGCCACCTGTGAAGGCATCATAATGAGCTGGTGCCCACAGCGAGGGACAAAGGAATCGGGATGAAACAGACTGTATATATAGAGTCTATGGGATGAAAGGTCAGCCTGACCCCTTACCGTCAGTGTGGCCATTACACCTGTGGCTATCTGGAGAACAGCTTCAACTGTGTCATACACATCAAACATGGCTTCCTTATCCTCCTGTAGGATGTAAAGGAAATGAAGCACTATTATAATACTACATGTGAATTATGCCTTTCAGGGCCATTTAGAGGCATATGTATACTGGTATACATATTCCATATGAGCTGCAATTACATAGGAGTTATTCTAGCAACTAACACTCAACAGACAAACCCAGTGACTAAGACATGAATGACGGCGAATTAATTTCCATTCTTAAATCCTCACAAATCTGTCTCATAACAACCACACCGGTCTCAATCTCCATACATTCCTACAGGATATGCTGACATTCCTCACCTGTAAGTCTTTATTGTAGGTGCTGGGCAGGCCCTTCAATGTCATAAGGAAACCTGCACACTGAGGCAAAAAGTGTTTGGTAAGTCAAAGGTTGTGGTAAATCGGAGATCCACATTTCCTGATAAGTCACATGGACACCATTTGGCAAATATGGCACATGTTTTGATTCTCAAACTAACAACCAGTCACTGGCACTAGATACTACATTGTCCACTTATTATGAATGATGAAAACACTGAAGCTTCTCTGTATTTGTGTGAGTGTCTTGGTTGGGGATGGTCTCAAACAACAAACAATATTTGGAGGTCTGCGTTCCTCTTAAGCAAGATTTTCCTGAGAAACGGAACCCAGAGCAGCTGTGCAAGCATAGTGCTTCTGTATTTCTTCCACAGATGGTGGAAAGAAATCACAAACATCCCTTCTCTCAAGAAGCTTTATGTGCAACACTTTCACGTTTCCACATTGTCCTACAAACTAGGGTTCATAGTTCCTTACTCTTCCGAAGACGCGTCCAGCCTTGCTGCGAATAAGCTCCAGGCTGTCGGCATTCTTCTTCTGGGGCATCAGGCTGCTACCGGTGCTGCTCAGGCCACAAACACACAAGCACAGAGCTCTAACTGCTACACTACCCAAAGCACACACTGGACACACGACACAGGGAGCGCACGCCAGAGCACGGGACAGTCAACAAGCAGCTTTTTGGACATTGGAATCATCATCAAAAACTTTGTGATCTGGTCTTAGTTGTAGGTGTGTATGTGTGTGTGTGTGTGTGTGTGTATGTATGGATGTATGTGTGTGTCTGTTTATTGTTCATGTGTTACCTGTAAGCATCGGACAGTGCAACGAAGGAGAACTCTTTGGTGCTGTAGATAATAAGGTCTTCTGCCATCTTACTGAGGTGGGTGAGATTTAAAGATGCCCAGAAGAGGAACTCAGCTGTACGTACACACACACACACACACACACACACACACATATGGCCATATGCAGTGTAGAAAACAATGATATCAAATTGTCTTATCCTCTGTGTATAAGAAAGTGGTAAAATACATACCAACAAAATCTCTTTCTGCTGTAGCATCCATGCTGTTGATACTGACTGAATCAAAGGCCAGTTCTATACAGAAAAAGACAGAGACCGTTACAGTATATATCTCCAGAGAGTACATATCTATTTTTTTTGTCACAGAGAAAAATCCAGGTCTTATAGTCTGTAGACTGTAAAATGGGCTGCACTACAAGTGTGAGGATACTATAATTGAGAACCTTTACAAAGGAGTTTGCGATCAATGTTGAATGGATTCCCTGCTATGGCGCCACTGTAAACAGAAAGAGGTCAAAAGAAAGAGGTCACTAAAGCTAAGAAAAGAAAATATATTGTAGTTAAAAATCTACATGTACTTGACCAGAATGCTCAGCAGGCATTTCAATTTCTATGTGGTCTAAGAGTGGTTTCAGGGCACTTGGAATTGAAACGGTCATCGATACAGAACTGTGAAAGACTAGGATGACAAGAAACATGATCTTTTTTTTATATAAGTGAATTTGGAGTGTCAACTAAGTGCCAACCCAAAGATAAAGAAAGGGGTACCTTCCAAGAGGCAGTACATTAACTCGCCGGCGCATTTCATCGAGTTTCTCCACATCTCTACTCAAGGCCACTACATGGCTGAAATGAAATGCACAGACGGAAAGAGAAAGGGGGAGACAGCAATTATAATCAGACTTGACAAGACAAAGTACTCTACAAACTACATGGCAAATCGAATATGTACCTGGCGTCATTAATATATAAAAGGTGCAGCCCTTGATTACAATCCATTACAATTTTTTTCAGTTTTCCTCATTCTGAAAGTCTCCACCAGTGTGTACAAAACAATGGTTCTAGCTCAGTCCGGGCTCTTTAAATGGGGCCAAACCATGCCACTTGGACCAACCCATGGCACTATACACCAGCCTATGAACAATGCTGCTCCAGTGGCATGGACCGCAAAGGTGTATGTGATTGGCGGTGGAATTAAAATATCTTTCCTCTATCTTAACCTTTCGATAAAGTCAAGGACTGTACGTCAAGTTTACACAGAACTAATCAATCAGTTTACTATTGTCTAATTGGGGTCCTTGTTCTGTAATAGGTCTCTTGGAAAACAGAAACTCACTTTACCTCATAATCCAGTGGCTCCATCTGATTGGTTGAGCCCTCTGCATGTGTGTGTACCCAGGGAAAACAATGTCTATCTCCCTACACATGGGCAAAAGGGTGGATGCATGCAGCACACAAATTACAGAGCAGATATTGATGTGCATCCTGCAGGTGTTTCTATTATGTAAAGTAGAGGACTCTATTATGTGCATCTGTGTGCGTTACTATTTCTGACCTGGTATGCATGTGTGTGTGTGTGTGTGTGTGTGTGTGTGTGTAGAAAATGGCATGTACTTATGTACGAGTGTCTGTGACTGTGTCTGTGTCTGTGTCTGTGTCTGTGTGTGTGTGTGTGTGTGTGTGTGTGTGTGGCCGTGGTAAGAAAAATATATTTACCTGGAGGCCCTGTCCACCATGGCAGTAATTAGCTGTAAGGCATGACCCTTCACAATACCTATGGCATCCCGTAACCATAGTCTCATGTCCGTTACAACCTGTTAAGATAACCAAAAAAAAACAAACAATGCAGGTGTTCTCCACTCTTATTCCACTAAACCCCCACTGACTGACATTATTATGAGATACTACCACCTTCAAACTAAATATTCAGCAAACTGTTGAAATTCACCTGATCATTTCTACTTCTCCCAGTGTGCAGCTTGCCTGCTGCTTCTCCAATCAGCTCCTACACAAAGCCAAAAAGCTCATGAACAAACCTGACTGCAACAAGGGGTTGCATTGGGAGCTTCTCACGTTAGGGGGAAAAAACTCAAGATCTTATTTTTTTCCTTCCAGTAATAGAAACACTGGATTACTGGAGTTTAAATCTTCACCAAGGTAACATTGAATTTCTCCTTGTTTGTGGTGTAAATGTAATCAAAGTAATAATGGCAAATATTAAGACTAGGGAACAAAGAAAACTGACAGGGAGCAAAATAGGACTACAGTAAGTGTTTCCCAGAGAATTGAATTCCATTTGTGGAGGTTGGTTTGCAGAATTAACTTGAATGCAACAG
This sequence comes from Alosa alosa, assembly GCF_017589495.1. Classification (NCBI taxonomy): domain Eukaryota; kingdom Metazoa; phylum Chordata; class Actinopteri; order Clupeiformes; family Clupeidae; genus Alosa; species Alosa alosa. Next base: position 25,992,906 of record NC_063190.1, on the reverse strand, counting down.
TTTTTAACAAATTAGCACAGCGTGGTTATGATGCTAACCTGATTTAAGCATAATTTAGTACAACCTGGAAAATCATTCTGTGGTGGTCAATGTTGATATTGTGGTGGGCCGCCACAAATAAGTCAATGTATGGGAAACACTGACAGTACACTACACTGTACACCATCAATGTTCTCTATGAACATGTTAAGGCACAGCAGAGCAGAAGTTAGTATATACGGACAGTATGAATGTGACTTGCCTTAAGCCGTCGTTCATTAGCTGTGTGGATGTCTTCATCTCCTGATTTAATTTGAAAGGAACCCCGAGACCACTCTGCATGAACCTGCATGGTTTGAGTAGGCACAGGACAGTAGGAAATATGTTTTTTATGCCATCCGTCATCTTTCTTTAATATCAAGAATTTCAATAATGTAGGCCTATGTTCTTAGCCAGCACTCAAATCTGATTGAAATTCAATGTTCAAAATACAGGCATTGTTTGGTGAATGCAACTAACAAATGCTCAATGGGCAGTCACATGGTTATGCAACCATTGTCCTGTGGACAACAGAGAAAGGGCCATTACTTTCTGTCATCCATTTTTGGTGGACTTCAGCAGGACAGGTCACATATTTTGATAGGCTACTGTCAAATTATGTCACTGTAACTCTGCCGAAATTTACTGATATTATACATTGCCATTTACATCAGCAAACACTTTACTGACATTATTCCCATTGTCTGAATATCCTTTTTGGCACCTCAAACTGATATACAAACTTAAGGAGGCAGTTTGTGACCTCCAGGGCATTTTTTCTGCAGAGTTATAGTCACATAATTACTTCCTGTAGAGTAATATACCCACACCCGGTCAATGTTCCGTGTTCAAATGATTTACAACGTTTATTAGGAGAATTACACACATAACAGAATTGCCTCGTCTCTGTGTCAGTACAGCTCAGTACATTCATAGACTCCAATAAAACCCCGCCCACTAGAGTCACAAAATTCGACAGATCACAGAATTTGGAGCAACAGGTGTCACCACCAAGTCGACACTAACATCATGTGTATCAAAGTAGCCGAAACAAAAGCTGCACTGGTTTTAACACATCAAAGGAACTCAAATAGATAGAAACTCACTTGATCCAGACCAGAGACAATCTGGCTCATCTCATCTTCTGTCACCAGGTTAGCCTTCTGCAGCGCCAAAACATATGCTTTGCTGCCCCTGATGTCTGCGTCCCACATTCTTTGGTCATATGCAATTGAGGCGTTGAATTTTTCCATGATGGCATCCGTACCACCAGCGAATCTCCCTCCCCACAACTTAGATCCCTGCAGAGAAAAATCAACTGTAAGCTGTCTCTACACATAGTGTCTCTTTGACAATGGGTTATTGGTTACCTACACCGTGTCGTACACAGATAAACAGGCTACTCAGAGTCAAACATAATTACTTTTATTCAGACTTTACCTCCGAACTGTCACAGGCGCATGTTGAACTCATGATCAGACAAGCAAAGCTGAACTCTGACAACAGGTGGTGGTGGTGTTCACTGCTTTCAAAAATTAGGTAGTCTGCTAGCTAGCTTGCGTCTCGCGTTATTCTAATCTAGGGTAGGCTACCGTTATTCTGCAACTTGCATGTAGGTTATACGTTCATTAAAACATTAGATGTGTAATCCTGAGGAACACTTATTGTCGTCACGTCACTATCTCAGCTGTCCACTGAAGCCAAACAGTGCCTGCTCGCTGTTTGTGTACATGTGTGCATTCAATGAGGACGCATTCAGTTCATTTAGCCCCTCCCATTGTTAAAAATTGACTCTGGTATGGTATCAAAGGAGGGTCAAAATAGATTTCAGATCGAAAACTGCTTTCTTTAATCGCAGAGCAACGTGGAAGTGTGTGTGTGTGTGTGTGAGAGAGAGTGTGTGTGGGGGGGTTACAAGACATTCTCATAGTCTATCTGTGCAGTTTTGGTTGTCTGTTCAAATCTCGTGATTAAATAATTTAAAATCCCTATTATACATTTCGAATAAGGAACCGGCTACATAGCCTATTCATGGGTTTCATCAGGCCACATGTGTAGGCTATAAAACCAAGAACCTAAGTTATGAATGCTGACTGCATGATGCTTTATTAAATACACCTGTGGAAAGGGACCTGATGAAACCCATGAATATGTTTCTAGACAAAATACAGGCCAATATGGTGCCAGCAATTATATGAATAGACTGTGGTCAAAGAGTAGCCATAGAGGTAATTCTATACTCTTTGCTGTGGTGTGGTAGGCTGATACAGACTACACAATAAAAAAAAGCTTAAATACACTAGATGGCGATCTTAGCCTGACACCTGTGTGTGTCTATTTAGTCCTGTTGGTAAGACATCTAAGGGAATCTAGATATCATGGAAAAATACACAAATCATCAAGGAAACAGAAAATTCAGATATTGTCTCACTAAACAAACAGCTCTGCATTTCTAGCTTTACCTTTTAGTTCCTCTTCCTCATCAGTCCTTATTTTGCATTGCTATCAGAACTCTTCATATAACACTATCACATGTAATATGCATGTTAGTCTTGTCAGGGAATGGTTACTTATCAATGTCAATCTGTCAAATACTCAAAGGAGGAATACCTGAGGCTATGTGTAGGCCTATGCAAATGGACTGTGTTGGCGTTTGCTTTTATATGGACAACAGTGTCTGAATACTGGTCAGCAATCATACCACAAAACAACAGCTGTGAATAACACCAAATGATCATCTATAATTTCACTAGCCTACAATAAAGCATTTTCTCTGTTGTGTCAGAGGCAATGGAATTACATCATGCTGGTTATGCTTCTGTAAATGGCATATGCTCCTTCCTGTGGATAGGCTATTTTTCTCCAAGGGTTCCCACTGTACACTTGACTGTTAGCTCACTGGAAAAGAAAAAAAACATTGTAATCTGTCCCAGCGCGCACCACCACAAGCCACCTCAAGAATCTGTTCCACACCATCACAATGACCTAGCATAGACTTGTTTCAGTCTGTCTGTTTTTTTTTTATTATGGTTATTATTGGTTCTACTCTAAAGCGCACTAGACTTCAGCTTTGATCACTTCTGAAATCACATTTCGAGAGGATTACTGAAGGCTAGACGCCTACCTACTGAAACTTTGTTATTATTATTTGTATAGGCTACTGCCATCTGATTGCCTATATCATCTCATAGGAGGCTTTAAACATGTATTAGTATGTGTGTGTATGTGTATGTGTAACATATACCACTGTTTGGGAACTAAAGAGATACAATAATATAATTAATGCCATGTTTAGAGTGTGGTTCTTTTCAGTGTAGAGGACTTTGAAACACTTTGAAATAGGGACATGATAAAGTTGAGGGGGGGCTTGAATGCAACCCTAATGAAAGAATCAACACCATCTGGGAATGGCTTTATATAGAGATATCTAGAAATCTTTTATTTCATGAAAAAAGGGAACAGTATACCTTTAAAATAGGCACCACGAGACCTTCGACCAATCAGATACATCGAAACAAGTGACTGTCGACTTTGGCCATTTACTCGTCCAATGACATTCGAGCTTCGTTTCTTTTTCTATCCGGAATTTACAATAAGTTTTTATCATTGATCTGTATGATCATGCCATGTTGCGACATCTACATTGCCTAAGTAGCCGAATATAGCCGTTCACTGACCGGAAAGCTGATTAGGCCTACATAACTTTAATAAAGGAATAAGATCTGGGTAAGTTATTTCCTAACTTACATAACCTCGGAAGCAAATTGCCACAATTGAACCTAACGTTACAGATATGATGCTACAATGTCGCCTTTGCCAGCACCTTGCTAGACGGTCGATTTTGATTTCACGTTAACTTTAAAAACATCAAGAAAATCAATGCAAGTATCCATTGTGTTGCACGAAAAAAAAATGCACTGTTTCAAATGCATTAGGTGCGATTCGGACAGCTACCACTAAAATGCCACAGCTAACTGGCTAGCTAGACAGTTAAGCTTTAACTTCAACGGTTTGTTGATGTGTTTTTTGCTTTAAGATGCAGTGTGTTATCACTTTCTGCACTAGGCTATTTGATTAATCCCACTACAAGTTATTGTAACCTACTGTACCGTATGGCAATGCAGCTAGCAAAACCCTCATGTCTAACTACGTCCATGTCAGTTTTTAGCAAACGTTTGAGAAATCAGTCATTGGCTTGCGGGATGAGTTCATCTTCAGCCTATCTTGACTGCTTTAAATCTGATATAATTACATTGTTTAAAGATCTGCCCTTTGGCCAAAATTTTATGGTCACGATGTAATTTTGCTAAAGTGTGTAGAAATTTGATTGCGTATCGTTGGTAGGCTACTGGTAGCCTAATTTGTCATGCCATAGTCTAGTCAAAACCCTCTCGCCGAAGCGGTACGACGGTACGATGATAGAATTTCCCTTAGACGTAGCTGCTATTTTCATTTGATGACTGGATAATTGTTGGATGACAGCAAAATGTAGGCCCTAACCTGAGATGCATAATGCCCCTCAAGATGACATATTGGAAAAGCTCTTGTAGACTGAACATACACATTGCTTCTATGACATTCAAATACTGTAGGCCTATGCTTATAGCCTATTGCATATAGGCTATAGCGTCTAAGTTCTGTCATGACTTTTAAGAGTGAGAATTTTTCTAGTAGGCCTATTTGGCCCAGGCATGGTAACGGTCAGATCGAGTTCCTAGTGGGGAGAAGGAAGCATGCTCTTCTATTCACCCTGACATGTTGCACACACGTCTCTTAATTTGAATTCACTGTGGTTTCCTTTCAATGGACTCAAAGTGCTGCTGTGTATGAGTGTGCAAGGTTGTTTATCCCACCAGGGAACAAATTAGGGGGGGAATTCAGTGGGGACATTTGTGGATGTTTGTGCATGTGTGCGTGTGAAGAAATATTTCCAACTGTCACGTAAGTCATTCAGCCTACACTCAGTCATTTTTAGGTAAAGATGTGCTATTGGTTGGTGACACAGCAAACTTATCTGTTTGAGGGTTTTTAATGTTTTTCTTCTATTCTATTTCTTTTATTTATATTTGCAGGCAACATGGAGCTGAAACGGCAAATCTTGGTCACCACAGTAAGAGAAGGTTTCTCACTCAGCCCTCCCTATAGATACCCTGTCTGAATCCAGAGGAGAGGTCTTTTACCTCTTAGTGCTCATATTTGGAACCCCCCCACCCCCTGTCATCCTACATACCTATACCTTGCATTCCTTTCCTGACCTTGAACCTCTTACCTCCAGCATTCCTGTTCAATTGTCTTCCACTCTCATGGTGTTCTTCTGACTTGTTCCTTCTCTTCTCTTGACGTCTTCTCTTTTCTCTCTACTTCCTCTCCACATTTCATCTCTGTCTCAATCCATAGTGTAATTTCCCCCCAAAACATCTGCATCCTTGCCTCTGTCCAACACAACGGCATGATGAGGAAACCACAAAACATTCTGCTGCTGGCCTGTGTGGTCATCAGCTCCGTGACAATATTCTACCTTGGCCTGAGCACCATGGAATGTCCGAGCCGCGGGCGTTGGCATGGTAGTCAGGCCAGACGCTACGCCTGGGCCTCCCAGAACCCAGGACAGAACCAGAGCGGCGCGGCGGCGATCCCGCTAGAGTACGACGAGAACACGCCCCTCATCTTTGTGGGCGGCGTCCCGCGGAGCGGCACCACGCTGATGCGCGCCATGCTGGACGCTCACCCACTGGTGCGCTGTGGCGAGGAGACGCGCGTCATCCCGCGCCTGCTGGCAATGCACTCAACCTGGAGCCGCTCGGCGCGCGAGCGCATGCGCCTGGAAGAGGCAGGGGTCACCGACGAGGTGCTGGATGCCGCCGTCCGCGCCTTCCTGCTGGAAGTGATTGTGGGCCACGGTGAGCCAGCGCCGCGCCTCTGCAACAAGGACCCCTTCACACTCAAGTCGCTGGCCTACCTGAGCCGCCTGTTCCCGCGCGCCAAGTTCGTGCTGATGCTGCGCGACGGCCGCGCCACTGTGCACTCCATGATCTCGCGCCGCGTCACCATCACTGGGTTCGACCTCAGCAGCTACCGCGACTGCCTGGTCAAGTGGAGCCGGGCGGCGGAGAGCATGTACGAGCAATGCCGCGAGGCCGGCCGCGAGAGGTGCATGCTGCTGCGCTATGAGCAGCTAGTCCTGGAGCCGCAGCTGGCCATGCAGAAACTGCTGCGCTTCCTGGACCTGCCCTGGGACACAGCCGTGCTCCACCATGAGGAGCTCATCGGGAAGGCCGGCGGGGTGTCTCTGTCCAAGTAAGTCCAGCTGAGATGACATGGGCAGTGGGCTACAGTATGGTTCCTCTTCACATATTGTGAAAAAATTGCTTTAAGATGCAGTGTAATTGGGTTGCTACGATTCTTTGATTTTGATTTTTGGTATAATCAATTTGTATTTTTTTTTAAAAGGGAAATACCTCAGCTTCCTAAACTTGAATATTTTCTTCAAATCTTGGGCTTTGGGAAAAACTGAAACATTTGGGAAACATTTTTTTCACCATTTTATCAATCAAACAATGAATCATTCAATCGAGAAAATAATCAACAGATTAATCGACCATGAAAATAATCATTTGTTGCAGCCCTAGGGTGTAATGTTGGTTAATGTTGCATGTCTTTCCATTGTTATTTCTGTCATCTTGTGTGTCATTTCATGACCCTTCATGACCCTCAGATCTTATCTTTGGAGTCAGTTTGCTGCTCAATTCGGTAAAGATAAAGGTCCTAACAACTCCGAACTCTGTCAGTAAACATCTGAATGCAACTGGTCAAACTAGGAAGAACGATGCATTGATTGACTATGTTACTAGGAAGAACGATGCATTGATTGACTATGTTCTGGATATTCAGCACAACATCTTGATCTAGACAGTGCTGCACATGTAATCCTCTCAATGCCAAACTGATAAAAGAGCAGCTCAGCATCCAAGATCATTTTGCCAGCTAATAAAACGGACTAGTGTATTTGAAAAAGCCTTCACAGCTATTGTGTCTGTTGTTTTAAATCTTACATTTAAAAAGGATTTCCCTCTCTCCCCTTCTATTTCTTTCACCAAACGCTTACTTGGTAGAATTCTGTTATACTGTATGTATTATAACAGTGGGGTGTAAAAAATGTAATGTCTCATAGAAATATTTCCATTACGTAAGTCAGGGTATGGTTACAGTCCAGCAGCACAGCACAGCACAGACTTCATGCATTTTTTTTTTTTTTTAGGTATTTTTAGGCTAGGAAGCCAGTTTTCTGAAAGTCTGGTTTGATATGTTACCTGTACTACAGTTTATTGTTCAATGTATTATTTTTGTTGTGCAGTTGCTGTGCATTAAAAATGGCTGATTACGTTAATTCCATTGATTGAGCATTTAAAGCATTTAAGCTTTTTAAAAAGTTTATAACCGTGCACTCATTGGCTGATTGGTCAGTGAAATATTCTGCATTAAAATTATTGTCCTAAGATGGAAGGTTACTTACTACAGGAAAAAGCTAGTTGAAGGATCTGTCGGTATATTTGATTCATGCATTGACGTATCATGCAGCAGTCTACAACAATGCTTAACCTTTAGTTATGTTAGTCATCACATCATGCTTTCAGCAGAATAATGTCTTTTAGGCCTTTTTTTAATGTAGCAGGCTTTTGGAGGCCGAGTCTTGCTTTTCACTACTACAGCAGTGTGCTGTGTTCCCACCATCTGGCTTTCTTAATAAGGCCACTTGGCTATCTTTCAGAACAGAGCGGTCCACCGACCAAGTGATGAATCCGGTCAACACAGAGGCCTTGGTGAAGTGGGTTGGCAAGATCCCAGCTGACGTGGTGAAGGACATGGCAGACATCGCGCCCATGCTGAGCCGGCTTGGCTACGACCCTCAAGCCAACCCCCCCGACTACACGAAACTGCAGGAGCCTTCACATGGGAACAGCAGCCTGCTGGTGAGGGAAAACAGTGTGGCGTCTCAGCTCCAAAGAGTTCTGAATGTATGCTTCAAAGTGAACACTAGTCAACACAGAGTTAATCAAAGATGTTATTATGTCAGCTGTCATGAAATAGAGTAGATTAGGTGTGTGTGTGTGTGTGTGTACCTATGTTATAAAAACTCTGGGCTTGTGTCCTGGAAGGAGATTACTTGCTGTGTCCCTAGAAAGGGATTTAGTCATGTTCTTAATCACAAATTGCAACTGAAATCTTAATTCAAGTGATGGCTTGGGTTTATCTACATCTTGGTCATTAACCTAGAATTTTACGTAAAGATGGTTGTTTCTGTTCTACTCTTTTTAGTTACACCGAATTGTAGAAAGTCCTGATCCCAGTTAGGACAGATGCACAGCTGATTATCATGATGATAACCAGTATTGGTATGTATATGCCCTTAATTTGCCATTTTCCACCACAGTTTTAATTAACAGTGTTTTATATAAAAAATATTTAAAAAAAATTGAAGGTACATACTGTATAGTTCTCTGAGTTATTTTTAGGAGTGCACAATATTATCAGTATGGCATCGGTATCGGCAGATAACAGCTGAAGAATTACATTATCAGCATCGTCAGATGTGGAATATAACACTACATTCGGCACAATTTATGAGGGTTTCAGAGGAAGCAGTATTACAATCTGTTCAAATAGGATGAGACCTATTTTTTTTTTTTAATGAGTGAATCCCTACATTTCTTAGAGTATACATTTATGTTTGATTGAAAGGAAATGCCTGTATGCCTGTATCTGCAACAACTAGACCAACAGTAGGTTAATTCTAAAACAGGACACACCCTTAAAGGCAATAAAAAATGAGTTTGAAAATATCAGCATATCGAATATCGGCTCAAATCCAATATTGTGCATCCCTTGTTTCCAGTTGAAATATTAGTCTGTAACAATGCTGTTATTTGTCTTTTTTAGACCCATGTCATGCAGTTCTGTCCAGGGACCTCTATGAGGGATGGCGTTTGGTTTTGTTCATGGGATGATTTTGTCTGACAGAATAACACCTGTTTATATCCATCCGTTGAAGACACAATTTTCATCATTGCCAGTAATCATAAATTACATGTAAGGCCCGGTAAGGAGTTGCGGTCATAAGCACAGGTTATAAAATTAACTTGGTGAATGTCAAGTTGCAAGATGTGCCATATTTCAGTGAACATTTTTGTGCCATTATGTCTTCGATTTAACTTTTGTGATCAAGCACATCTATATCCAGTATTAATGCAAATACCAAGAGTATTTTTGTGACATCATGTCAGACTTCATTGTATGTTGATCATTGTATTTTGTGGAGCAAACAAATGATGTGTGGGCTCAGAGATTATTTATTAAAGAGAGATTTATTTTTCAAATGTGTTATGTGTTTTACACACTAAAGACTACTCAAGAATAAACATGCACAATTCAATCAAATGGTACTTTTCCTTTTCAACCAACCGTAGTCAGTGTGTCTGTCAACCACACCCTCTCAGAAGTGAGAACAATCAGCATGGGTGCTCCATAGTGGTGTGTCAGCTCACCAGTTCTTTTCACACTGTACACAAATAAATGCTCAATAGTCACCCTGGGAACTATGTTTTTAAAGTTTCAGATGACACAGCAATCCATAGCCTACTGCACAAAGAAACATAAGCCTATTTCTCAGAAATAGAAAACTGTGTGCAGTGGTGCAACGCAAACCATCTTAAACGTCATTAAGGAGATTGTCCGGACCCTAGGTCTGTAGTCCATAGTCCTGTGGTTATACGTGACATACAGTACACATTAGGTCTGCTCATACAACCTAGGAATTCACCTGCATAATACTTTTAGTTGGAATGTCCATGTTGATATCCATCAAACTTTTAAATGAAGCTGCCTGAGGTTGTAGGCATTGCAATGACTCCATGGTGTTTCTGTTTATGGGGTGTGTGCAATATTGGGGCAATAGAGTATGACATATCATAAAATTGCAAAATAAACGTAAAACAACACTGCAATATGTAAAAAAATATTTCCATGTGACCCCGACGTGATTTGAACACGCAACCTTCTGATCTGGAGTCAGACGCGCTACCGTTGCGCCACGAGGTCTAGTATCACGATATGTATATTTGGAATAAACAAGATAAACGCAAAATAAAGTTTTGTATGTTTCGAAATAATATTATTCCATTTGCAACTGTGTTGCAGCGGTAGAAACGCTCCACTTACATTATATCCGAATCTGTACATTCATCTATAACGAGGCATAGGCTACTATCGAAGTTGGCGCATGCAGGCTAATGTTAAACGATAGGCTACTGTAACCATTATTGGCTTATGCTACGTCCATGTCAGGCGATACGATAGGCTACTGTAACAATTTTTTGATAGCTCTCCAAATAAAAGGTAGCTTAGGGACTATATAACCCATAGATAAGCTATGTCTACGCTATATCAGAACAAAAAACTAGCAACATTTGCTCCAATGCATTTTCAATCATGCAGGATAGGCCAGTGGTTTAGTCTACGTAGGTCTACACAGTAGCCGAAGCTATACCCACTTAAAATATCCAAGGATGTATCAACATATTTGTGATAGAATTTTGACATGACATATTGAGATGTGACAGTTTTGAAGGCTGGATAAGGGAAAAAAACACTCGTCCAATCAGGAAGCACTCTCACTAGAGGGTGATGGCATAGTTTGGAAAGAAAATAAACCGTTTTGTATGCCACCAGTCTACCATTAATGTGGAGCGTAGGCTAGACCAGTGGTTTTCAAAGTGGGGGCCACGAGGCGCCAGGGGGGCCGCAAGTTGAAAAAAAAAAAAAAAAAATCCTTTAAAAAAATAAAGACATAAAAACATTAATAGACCCCTTCAAGAGAGTTCCATTATCAGCATCATAGTTGGCCCCACAAGGCTTCCGTTTTAACATTCCATATGTTATCATAATGCAGAGGAAGTAGATTGGGAACCAAATAGAACGTTGTTGAAAGGGTCTATACTTATTTTTTACAGTCTATGGTCTATACCTATTATTATGAGTGCTATGAAATACCATTATAATAATTATGACTGCCGCTATCATTGCTTGCATATTATATATCCCCACAAGAATGGCACGGAACCATTGATTTTCATTTTGATGCGTAGGGCCTAGGATGACCAAAGTTTTTTTGTATGTTGGTCTCATAGGGCCATCTCAATTAGGGGTTTGCACGGACGTCACGTTCTGGCCAGTAACCATGGTAACCCAGCATGCCATATTGGCGGTACTCAGTGAATGAAGTGCAATGGAGTATTATGCACTTTGGATATCTTATGTGATTGTAGCTGTGTCTAAACAACAGAAAAGCTCATCAAAATGTGCATGGCAAAAAATGCATGGCAAGTTTCGTTGAATTCCGTTTTGCACACACACACACACACAAAAACACAGACCCACACACCCCCACCCACACACCCCCACCCACACACGCACACACACATAAACACACACACATAAATGCACACACGCATACACACATAAACACACACACATTCAGGCACACGCACGCACACATACAGATGCTCACACACACTCACACGCACGCCTGCACACACACAGGCATGCACACACACAGGCATACATACACACGCGCACACACACACACACACACACGCATGCACACCAGGATTGGGTAGTAAATAGTCAAAAATACTTTTTTCAAGGAGGCATGGAATCACTTTGTAAATCAGCTTTTTTACCCCAAACATTTAGGCTATTAAAACTGAAATAAGCCTACATATGGAATATCATACACCAGAAATTCCAAAACGGTTCAATAGTTCTAAACAGGCAAACTTATGCAGGGATGGATTACTGAACAGGCCTAACGGGCCCAGGGGCCCAAGTGTTCAGGGATCCCTGAAGCACAAGCCTCTGCGTGAAGTCACTCCAGCCCTGATATCAGAATAGGGCCCATCAGTCAAATAGGTTATATTATTCACGCTGATATCTAAATGGGGCCCCTCAGTCAAATAACACAGGTCATGCTATGTGTGATGATAATGCTTTGTACCATATTTTCCGGACTATAAGTCGCTCCGGAGTATCAGTCAAAACATGCGTCATGAAGAGAAAAAAAACATATATAAGTCGCATTAAGTAATATAAGTTTAATTATGCATGATTTAGCCTACATTTTTATTAAATTCGTAGACTGGAATGCCTCACGGCAACAATTGTGTCTAAATGTAGTAAGGCTTCAGCCTCTGGTAGGGGACAGCAAGCGACTGGTAGCTTGAGAGTGAGGTGTTGAGACCCATTAGGACAACGACTTTTCATTGGCAACAGTATTAAAGCAACCAACAATATAAAATGTTGAGAAGAGCTCTTTTATTTCATTGAGTTAAAGGGACACCAGGCAACGTTTTTGTGTTAATTAATCATCTTCCTAAGTCGGTATATGGTTAAATGACTCATTACGGGGCGAATGAAGGCTCTCTCGCCCGCCCCTACTGCCTGTAGGAAGAATATCCCACTTGCAAGTTCGGTGTATCCTACCCGCCGACCGAAGCAGGATCAGTTTACAGCACAGAGGCAGGCTAACGAAACGCTAGAGATTGTTGCAAACGTGTGTATAATGGCAGAGCCGGCGAAGAAGCAGAAACCCTTGACGGAAGACGCAAAGAAAAGGAAAAGAGCTTCAGACCAAGCGAGGGGGAGTTTCGTAGAGAAAAAATCATCATGCTTGCCTGGTGTCCCTTTAAATAGAAACAATGTAGGCAATTATTACCCTGTGAACAATAGGTTACAGTAGGTTATTTGGGGGGCGGCAAGCGACTGGTAGCTTGAGAGTGACGTGTTGGACACAGTGAGACCCAGTGTAGGACAACGACTTTTCCTTGGCAACAGTATTAACCAACAATATAAAATATTACTGTAAGAAGAGCAATGTAGGCAATTATTACCACGGCTTGTAGGGTATTTGGGGGCCAGCCTTTATTTGTCCGAATCTGAGGCCCGGCTATAAATAGAATCCAGGACTTAATTTGAGGATTTACGGCACACGTGTTTTAGGCATAGTGCAAGCCCTAATCTCTGACTGAAAGTGTGAAGAACTTGTTCATTTACATAACAATAAGTAATACATTTTCCCGGTGGTGAAACGCCCGAACCCCCTCTAACTTTTGGGCTTAAGTACGAAAAAATGTCAGACCTGTCGCAAGTTCATCAAGCTCCCGATCTCATTCCACAAGCCTAGAGCGCGCTCTTGCAGCTGTAGATGGTAATGTTTAGGGTTCATGTCAATTTATACTGACTAACATTTAAAAACATGTTAAACTATATATATTTTGATATATAAGTCGCACCTGACTATAAGTTGCAGGACCAGCCAAACTATGAAAAAATGTGTGACTTATAGTCCGGAAAATACGGTAATTGGCATCTTTTTTCACAGCAAGGTGCCTTAAATGTGTCGATAGTTTGTAAGTCTCAATCTGTCATTTGTTTGCACAAACCTTGCCAGAAGTCATAATTGAAGGGGTTATTGCCTTTTAGCACAACCAACCGCGACCCAGCTAGAGAATAAAATGAATGCCTATTTTTTCCACTTCATGTGAGTGGTTCTGTGCAGAAATACATGACCAGTTGATAGTCATAATTGGTGTTTAAAAGGGGAATGTAAAGGCTACATGTGTGTTAAAGTGAGGATAAATGAGGACACCCCCTAATGTCTGCTTATAGGCCTATTCCAGTTGTGTAACTGTAGCTAGCCAGTAAATATCTGTGCAGTATGTGTGTTGCGTAAACTTCCTTCTCAACGCCTTAAGAGTTGTGCTAGCTGCCAGCAGTCTGGGCTTTTAGCTCGATTGTTAGCATGCTCGACTCCCGAATCCAAGGTGTTGCTGTCTGCAGGGCGAGTGCAGGCCTGAGCGTGCAAATCAACACAAGGCATTGGTGACGTGACCCGGATCAGGAGTGAGGTTTAGACATAAACATGCAATTTGTGTTTAAAAGGGGAAGTAGGGGCTACATGTGTACCCGGTCGGACAAACATCTTTTTACTGGGGCACGTGGCCCAATAGCTGTGAAGTGCAGTCACCTGACATCACCATCAAATTAAAGGATATTTCAGAACTATTAAGGTGGACAGCTCCCCTTAAGAGCATCTTGAGAACGGTGCATGCGCGTTCACGCAACGAGCCTGTTCGGGAAACAGTCGGAAAAACCAAACGGACGATCTTACCGTAAGATGATACCTACCACTACCTACCGCTATCGGTACCTCTAGTTCTGCCGCATATCTGAACATTATATTTTCTGTGATAATCTTTCTAATTGGCTGGTATTCAAACACCTTCATTATCACGTAAACTGTCAGTGTAGTCCTGGTAAAGTCCATGACGAGTTCTCCTGCTATTTAGCTGGCTAGCTAAAATGGAGACCATTTTGAAAGTAGAGCCAAAAGGAGAGATATTTTTCAAGTGGCCTACATTGGGGCAAATGGACATAACTGGTGTTGTTGTGTGGGAGTGTGTTTAGCCAAAGTCCTTTTAGGCAAGTCCCTCCACTCGGCGGCCATATGGCAACGCTTTTTGGGCACTCATCAGGCACCCATCTTGGCAGAAATGAGCGTGCGCAAGGCTTCACGACACCAATCTACTGCAATCTTGCTCCAGCGGCAAGATCACAACACATGATTGGCATGATGTCTTCACAACACACCACCTTATTGGCTCAATGTATTCACAACACAGCACATGATTGGCTCAATGTATTCACCTGTCAACGTTTTGCCGCGGAAGGGGTGTGATATGCGTAGACAACTGCCATATTGGCGTTACAAACTAAGCCCATGCATTTCTATGAAGGATTTTTTGAGTGCTGTGTCTCCTTATTAGAAAGTCTCTGGTTTAGCTCTCATCAAGCATAAAGCCCCGATTGCAATTCTCACACACTGTAGGCCTGTAGGCCTTCATCGCAAAGTGCTTGCGGCTAGAGGATGAGCTTTATTTATTTTTAGTATTTTCGATAGGTTTAATAGGACATCATGCAAAAGGGGGGCCTTGGTCGGAACCTACTGTAGTGGTATTTGGGGGGCCTTGACATGGAAAAGTTTGGGATCCCCTGGGCTAGGCTATAACTAAGCAAAGAAAGGGAAATGAACATCTTACCAAAAAAAAGACTGCCTGTAGTCATGCATCTACAAACATGTTTGCACAAAACATAACTTTTGTCAGAAACCACATATGCTAGCCTACATGTTTTCTCTGTTGTCAACATAAGTTAAATAACCTATGGTGATATCCATTTTCGGTATAGCCTATACATTTTTTTTAGTCAAACAGTGAAATTTGGTAGGCCTGCATGGGATAATGTTGACATGAGTCAGACAGAAGATGGGCCAGTCTTTAGTATTTCTGTCCGTCTCAAACTATGTTAAGATGGTGTGTTTAGCTAACCTGGCCATGCCTACCTAGATCTCCTTTCAGGGAGATACTAGTCCGGAACACCGACCATAGTTTACTAATGATTCCATTGGTTGGCAGATTAGCTGCCCAATCAGCGATGAGAGGAGATGATAGTTTAAAAATCATAGGTGGCTTTAGTAAACAAAGTAGCAATGCCTGCAAACATCAAAAATTGCAGTCATAAGAATGTGTAAATGTATTTAGGCCTACAGCAAAGGTAGGTAGGCCCACAAACATTGTTTCCTGACTGCCAATGCTATCTACTCCTTCATCAGTACACTGACTCTGTTGATTAAGTGGACAGTATTTGAGAGCAACAGCTTTTCTCTGCCTACGAGACACGCCATAAACAGTCAACAGATCAACTATGCTGATCTTCATGTTACCTGTAGGCCTGTTATCTCACGCTTTAATACTGTATCAGAGATGCACTCAAAATCTGAAATTGTCAAGTGGTACAAAGTGGAGACAAGTCTCTGACATCGTCAATGTTGCAATGATTGCAGGGAGCAATGGTTCTCAAGAAGCCGCATTGAAAGGAAAGAAATTTGAAGAAATGTTGGCTAATAGTTGGGAAATTATGATATATGAGAGGGGCATTGTGTGTGTGAGCAACCTACAAGTTCTACAAGTCTTGCACTGGATCATCTTCCTGAATCTCAATATTATGTTCAGACGAAGTCTGGACAAAAAAAGTCATCACCAGTCAGAACCTACATTCACTGTTTTGCACTTTTATGATGTCATCATATCATCAAAAGTAGGCTATTGGTTTTACCATAAATATTTGGCAGTAAACTACAAAAATACACACCTACAAAGTAAAGTATTTTGATACAAAATACGAATGTTGCCCACCCAAAATTTCTACCAGCCCACCCAAATGTAGTAGGCTGAACCGGCCCTGGTGAGCCAGATCCGCTCTGCTCAGCAATAAGATTCTTTTGGCTCCCATTAATCTTCATTTGGTGTCATATTTGGCTTATACAGTATAATACAGCCGTGTTATCATGTGACAAGCAACTGTCTGTGACATGCAACTTCCCACTCACCCCTTTTAACCTCATGGTCCTTGTCTGTCATCACACCTGATGTGTTGGTGCATTGCATGCACATCAGCACAACAGTCACTTTATGGAATGTCCAACTAATTAAAACAAATCAGTTGCAAAACATTTTGCGGCAGTTGAACAAACACAATTGTGCCCTAATGCAAGAGTGACAATGTTTGGTCCAAATGGCCTTGGTTTGAGACTTTGCCTATCATTAAAATTAGGGTCATGCTGTTATCAAACTAGTTATATTCAACAGTTAAAGTTATTTTCAATGTCTCTCTAAAATCAAATCTGACATTATTTTTGTGTTCAGCTCGACTATAGGCTACACAATGTACTGAATGTATATAAACATAATACATATTTATTTATTAATATATTTATTTTAAAAAGCAAAGCAATTGAATAAAATGTAAACTGATGGCAGAGCTTCCATATTAGGACATCCTATTGTGATGATCATCTACATCTACCCAGAAGCACAGGAAATGCACACATAACTGCTAAGGCTTCTCTCTGTGCAAAGCAACCCAACGTCATCGACAGCCAGGTATGAAACTTGACATATTAAATGGCCAAATGTAGACTACATCCTCTGTGGTTGTCTTCTCATTAATAGGCAAACAGTACATCATATATCAAGTAGCCTAGGTAGCCTATTTCAATGTGACAAACTGTTACTCTTATGTTGGGTTAAGATGACGTCTGTGAACTTGCCCTCTAATTATTTCCAATTCAAATGCCTCACGTAGTGTCTTGTTTGTTGTTGGGAAGATAGTGTATGCAAATACATTGAAATTTAACGCTAGCTGTGCAAAACAACTTGAATGCTGTAACATTTCTTTTCCTGCATGGGTTAGGCTGCAGAGAACGGTTGGAACACGTCTTCCTGTATGATCGTACTGTTCACCATAGCTCAAGTTCGCCTAAAAGTTTTAGTGTTTTTAATTAAATTATTGGATTAAGCCTACCCAATTCTCAGTGTTGTGACTACGCTGGATTCCGATGGAGGGTTATCACGTTACCATAAGAACAGCAGCTCCAGCACTTGCCGGCTCCTACAGCATACTACACGTTTCCTTGATCAGCATCCAAGGCAGGATAGTATCGGCTGTGTTAGATGCAGAAAGCCATTTATTACCTGGTTCGGTAAGGATAGCAATCATACTGATCACTGTTTGCTAAAACTTTGAGAGCTACATATTTCTTTTTTAAACGTGTTCACATAGAGAATGCATCCCCTTTCGCAGCTTAACTGTCCACATATTTGTTTTTGAAAGGCTTGTACAATATTAATGGGAGGAAGTGATGATGTGGAACAGGTGGCTCTGGTCCGCTTACGTTTGGAGGCCCGGCCTGGATTTCCTGAACTGGACTGGCATTGCCAGACTGTTGAAGTGAATCATGGTCCTCAAGTTCAAGTCTTCCCCTGCCATAGGTGGCTGCGGGCTGCTGATGGTGATGTAGAACTGCGCTGTGAAGATGGTAAACACTGAACTATGGACATCTGATGTCTTGTCTGTGATCTGTCATTTGCATCTTGAATGTGTGTGTGTGTGTGTGTGTGTGTGTGTGTGTGTGTGTGCGGTGTGTGTGTGTTTGTGTGTGTTTGTTTTAAGAATGTCTTCAAGGTTGTACAGTAGAAAGACTTTCAAACCCTTGCATTTTAACGTTCAAACACGTACATACTGAATCAGCGGCAGCGCACATGACAACCTGTTTTAGATAAGAGTTCCGAAAAACAGCCAAGTTGAGAAAGAGTTTCCATTCCCTGCAGTTTCCCCAGAAAGTTTAAAAAATGTTTAATACAATACACCCAATCTCACAAAAATGAAACATCGCTTGCAGTAACAGTCAGTCAAAGAAGGCCTTTCTTGTGTGCTTTTCACTGTAAACCTCCTCATCTTCTCTTTTCAGCATGCCTGTTGAACATGGAAGCACTGCAGGTCCTAATTGGGCACAGGGCACAAGAATTGAGCAGAAGACAACAGCACATTAGGTATGATTCACAGTAGCCTACTGGTAAAGCCGAGCAATCACAAAGTCTGTCAGAAATCAACAACTTCCAATCAACCAACCAGTCAATCTATTTAGGGCCCGAGCACCGACGGACCGAGAGGTGCGAAGCCCTATTGTTTTTGAAAGGATTATTATTATTATCATTATTATTATTATTATTATTATTATTATTATTTGTTCACCTTTTTGCTATTTTTGAGGTGTTTAGCATGGATGAAAAGTCTTGGAATTTGGCACACACATCTGGTATCACAATGGCTACACAGGCATAAAGGCTTGGCCCCGGGCGTGGCCCAGGGACTCAGTAGCGCCCCCTTAGGTGATTGATCCAGTGGTTGGCACATACTTTCAGCTAGACACACCAAATTTGGTAGGTGTGTGTATCTCCCCAAGATGAACAACTTTCGTATGGACAATGCATTAGCCACGCCCAACAGGAAGTGAGGTATTTGGGATTTTGTGCGGACTAAAATGTGATGAATTGTGATGCCAAAAGAGGTGCTTCCCATCGGTGAAAACGCATGAAATTTGGCACACACGTCAAGAGGTACTGTAAATACACAGGGGGAAAGCATTGGCACCGGGCGTTGCCCAGGAACTCCGTAGCGCCCCCTTATGTCACTGTGACTTGTGGTTGGCATATAGTCTAAGATACACACACCAAATTTGGTGGGTGTGTGTAACTCCCAAAAACAAACAACTTTTGTATTAACATGCCATTAGCCACACCCACAGGAAGTGAGGTAATTGAGATTTTGTGCATTGTGGACATGATTAATTTTAACATACTCCTCATAGACGGTTGATCCGATTCATGTCAAAGTTGGTATACATGACGCCGAGATGTTCCTGATTATAAATTGTGAAGCTTTTTTTTTATATGTTGTAATTTGATGAAATGGCGAAATTATTCATTTTAATACCCTTCCACATAATAACCCTTCCACAATGCCTTGCATTGTGCCCCCACCTGGCCAAGCAAGTACATGTGGCAGAAAATCAAATACAAAAACAAATAGCACACACATCAAATATGTACATTTCACAAACTCACCACATCGGTGCTTTGTTGGATTCCGACATGTCACGGGTTGCGGCCCGCAGGTGCTCGGGCCCGCCATTGCCGCTTGCGGCTATATTTTTATTTATTTTTTTACTTTCATGTAAAATTGCAATACAAAGTGCTGAAAAATCAACATCAATACAACACAGAAAATGACAGAAATGTGAGCAGTAAGGCACAGCAGCGATGATCATGAATGCAGTAAGCCTTTCACATAGAGAAAATAATGAAATGGATAAAAACTTCTTTGTGTTTCTCAAAATGTAAATGGTCAGGTTTGAGAAGTTGCAAGAGATTGTGTGACAATAGAATGCAGGTTGAAAAGAAAAACAATTACGAATCAGCTTCCATGTATTTTTTCTGGTGGTGTTAGTTCCGCTTTGTTTCGCTTCACAAAAAAAAAACTATTCACAAAACGCAAAAATGGGCATTGATGATTCTCCTGGTATTGAACAACGTAGTGGCTCTGAACAGCAATGTGGTGTTCTTGAATAGTGTTTTTCTTCTTAAAAGCCTGCTTAGCATGATGCACTTCAGCTTGGTGTGTTTATGTCACCGTGTCTGGACTCTGTTCTAGGTGGCAAACCTTTGCTGAAGGAGTACCCCACTGTGTGGACATGCAGTCTTTGCAACCCTTGGGACCAAACCTGAGTTACACACGTCAGAGGTGGGTGCATTGGTGAAACAGCATGACTGTGCACTTATGGTTATATGCATGGTGCCTCACTTGCGTGGTGCAAAAAAAATGCATCATTTTTGCATGGTGCTTACACCATGAATCTTTGTGGTACACTGCATTACATTAGCCTGGGTCTCATAATGGGCACCTTGAACTTCTGTAATGCAGATTTTGAAAGCTATTATTACTTAATTATAAAAACATAACTGCATTATAGCATTGTAACAATGCTGACTTAGGGTTTTTCCATGCTTGGTTATGTTTGGTTTATCTATTCTGTGAAGGTGATAAAATGTTTCACTTCCTCTGTGAAACTAGCCTGGCGGGCCATCCTGAGCAAATTAATTTGCCGCCGCTAGGGTGCGTCTAGATTTCTAGGCTACTGTGAAACAGCTTAGCATGTTTGTGTGATGAGTAGTTGTGTCAGTGCTGAGATACTTGTGGATAAAGACAGAGATTGGCTGCTGTCACCCTTGTAACTACATGCATGACTGTGTCTCAGTTTGCCAGCTAGAATTCAGCTGCACAGTGATGATCATCAGGAAGCTTCTCCAACACACATCCCCAACATACTTACAGCACACTGCCCCAAATACACAGCACATTGTCTCATGAGGAAGCTTCCCCAACACACATATTGCACACTGCCCTCTCCCCACATACACAGCACACTATCCCATCTCCCCTGTCATCCCCCCAACACACACACCAAGACCCCTGGCAGTTGGGTTAGCCCCTTGAGCCGTGGGATCTGCCCAAGGTTTCTTCCTTGGTAAGGGAGTTTTTCCTTGCCCCTGTTGCTCTTGGGTGCTCCTTGTTGGTGCCCCCCACCCAATCCCAATCCTCCACCACCTTTTTTATGCAGCCCTTGCCACTTAATCTACTAAACCCCTCTTCTACTGCACTCTTTACCCCCCCCCCTCCCCATTAATGCACAAATAGGCTGACACCAGACATAATTTCACTGCATTTCTTACTTCCAGTAACTATATGCATGTGACAATAAACTTCCTTGTATCCTTGTATCCTTGTATCCTTGTATGATGTCTGGTCATTGTCCAATTGACTGTCACCACACAGTATTAATCAATAGTGACATCTGTTGATGTCTGATAGACAATGCATAGAGGTACTTTCACTGTATAACATAGATGCTGTGAGAAAAAGCTTAAGTTTGAGTCTAAATGAGAGTTGTCTTTGTAGGCAGTTGCATAATGCAATATTAATCATCAGTATTGATTTTTGATAATTATTGATTGTTGATAATCACGATTATTGTCTGTCTTTCTCCTTCTCTCTTTCTGCCTCCCTTCCTCAGCCCAGGCACTAATTTGCACTATCTAATGGGGTTTGCGGAGAGGAAGGAACCATGGAGAAGCTTTAAGGAGATAGAATGTCTTTTCTTGCACAATGGTAGTGGGAATCCCGTTGCAAGTAAGTATATTTCAGGATTACATGTTAATGCCCATGTTGAAAGCATCTCTCATATTTACCCTCTTAAGCTCTCTGCTGGGTTTGGGCTTGTCTGCCTGTCTGTCTATCTGTCTCCCCTTCTGTCTGTTCCAGTGTATGTTTGGTCCCACTGGAGAGAAGATGCCTTCTTTGGATATCAGTGTCTGAATGGCTGCAATCCCCTTCTGGTTCGGCAGATCCGCAGCATCCCCGCCAACTTGTCAGTCACCCCAGAGTTAGTCCAGCCTTTCCTCCCTGAGGGATCCTCCCTGGAACTAGAGCTGGAGGTATGTGTATCCATCCACACTTAAGTGTAGTTTGCTTTAGTTTCAGTTTTAGTTTCTTAACTCACTGGCAATGAGTTGTCATCTAGTGTGCATTGGGCAGCCGTGGCCTACTGGTTAGCGCTTCGGACTTGTAACCGGAGGGTTGCCTGGTTCGAATCCCGACTAGTAGGCACGGCTGAAGTGCTCTTGAGCAAGGCACCTAACCCCTCACTGCTCCCTGAGCGCTGCTGTTGTTGCAGGCAGCTCACTGCGCCGGGATTAGTGTGTGCTTCACTTCACTGTGTGCTGAGTGTGTTTCACTAATTCACGGATTGGGATAAATGCAGAGACCAAATTTCCCCTCACGGGATGAAAAGAGTATATATACTTATCCTTTTTCACATTTTCTCTTGGTCTTTGTGTATCGTATTCATGGCTACAGACAGGGAAGGTGTTTCTGTTGGATTATGAGGTGTTGGAAGGTGTGCCACCAAACATCATCAATGGGAAACAACAGCACTTGACCGCTCCTCTGTGCCTTCTGCACGCGGGCCCAGATGGAACTCTAAAACCCATAGCCATCCAGGTCTGTTTAGTACTTATGCTGTGCACCCAGGTGTTTTTATTATACTGCATTTCATCTTGTATATTTCCATTCATAATACTTTTCATTTGTATTTATCCTCAGTTCCCTAGACTGAGAGTGTTCCTTTCAGTGATAACTACTATCACTAACATGTGGCTCACAACAGTTGTCAGTTACTCACTACTCATTGTCACCCCCATAGCTCCAACAGAAACCCGCCACAGAAAATCCAGTGTTCCTGCCATCTGACCCTCAGCCTGATTGGCTGCTGGCCAAAATGTGGACTCGCTGTGCAGACTTCCAGTGTCACCAGCTCATCTCCCATTTCCTGCACACTCATCTACTGGGAGAGGTGTGCTGTATCGCCACACTAAGGCAGCTACCGGAAGTGCATCCTATTCACAGGGTAGGCCTATGCCAGAGGAGAAGCTGCTCTTCAACATTATCCTCACATGACCTGAAATGGGTGGCCACAAACCATGAAAAACTAATCTTTATACGAAGAGGGAGAGTAGAACTGCTAGATTTGTATTTTACTCTCCATTTCAAAGTCAAATCTTCCCAGAGAACAGAAGTGGGCTTTTAGTCTTCCGTAGAGCTGATGCAGATTGGTACATCAAGTCATGGAATATCAGGGAATTTTGTTGTAGCAGTCTAAACTTGTCAAAATATATTAATACAAATATATTTGGTTATGTTTTGGTTATTAGGTTTACTGCTTGCATGAGTAGTTGTGGTTAGCCTAACTTTGTTTATTCAATGCCTATTTAGTCATCCTCCGCTCTAAAAAAGTCAAAGCGCTACGTGGCTGCTCTGAAATCTTTGGTCGGTATTTTGTAGGACCATTCATTATATAGTAGGTTATGGAAATTATTTTTTTTTTGTCATTATCATCTAATAATACTATTGATTGATGTAGTATTAATTGCTACCTAAGGTCTCCTCCTCATTGTAGCTTGAATGTTATTCCTCATTTTAGTGAATCGCTTTGGATAAATTAATGAATAAATGTAAATGTAAACCTTTACTTTGGTCCCCTTCCCAGCTTCTGATGCCACACATTAGGAGTTCTCTCCAAATCAATATCCAAGCCCGAGCCTCTCTACTGGCCCCTAACGGGGTGTTTGATCGGGTATGTGCACTGCCTCTTCTTTCATATGTGCACATGTATTTACGTGTTTGTGCATTAAAAACAACGAATGCACAAGAATACTTGCAATATTTACGACTATGTATGTTGAAATTCATGCACTGCACATGTAGATTTTGGCATCTGATGCACACGTATGCTTTGTGTTGCTGCCTTTGCATATGAGTGGGCTGACACTGGTTCCTGTCCGGGCCCTAGGCCATAGGCTGTGGTCTGAAGGCAATTCCTGTTCTGCTGGCGCACGCCATGGCCAGGCTACGTTACGACACGTTGTGTGTTCCAGAGGACCTGAAGGCAAGGGGACTGGACTCACTTCCCAACTGCTACTATGCCCAAGATGCTCTGAAAGTGTGGAACGCTCTAAATAGGTGAGAATGGCTCTTCATCGCGAATGTGCCCTTATTTCCGGCACCCATTTACGTCCTTGAAGTGAAAGGTTTAGTATTGTATCCTTTCCAGCTTTTGATTCCACATCAGTAGATCACTTCAAATTAATATTCAGTCACAGCTGAGCAACACCTATATAACCAAGCCAACCTAGCCACATAGTCTAGCCATCTAATATTCTCTGTATACAGTTCTCTGTATACATGTATCTTTGGATCAACGGCATAAGCACTCTAGGTATAATATGGTATGACCAATGGTGTGACCATCAACGGTTGTCCTACAGGATTGTCTGTTACACCAAGTCTAATGTTTCTTCACCATTATCTTAGAACATGATCCATTAATACCTACGAAAGGGGCTCTGATTTGCATGATTTGCATTTCACATTTCTGAGTATTTGTACTGGTGTGAAATTACTGGCACTTATTTGCATGCTACCTAGGTTTGTCACAAAGTGGGTAGATGTGTATTACCATAGCAACACAGAGGTCCAAGAGGATAGCGAGCTGCAGAGCTGGATCAAGGAAATTTTCACAAAGGGCTTTCTGGGGAAAGCAGAATCTGGTAAGGAAACATATGTTTCATCATATGTTTGATGAAAGCCATTATTTGCTTCATACATGCATTGCATGTTGTCACAAAACCGGCAATTTAATCACATTTTCATGTCTTATGTGTCCAATAACATTATTATTCTGTGATACAGTGTGTTTGCCTTCTTTATTGCTTGACTTCTATACATGAGATGTTTTGAGCAATGTTGCTGGGCAACTGCATGACCTGTTTGATGCATCCTGATTAGATTATCATAACAATTTGCTTCCTGATGTTTGAAGTTCCTCAGAAAAATAAAACTATTGCCCAATATCAAAGGGAATATGCCAGAACCACCACACTCTTAAAACGAATGTGTTGAAAACAACACAACTTGCGTTGTGTAGCATGTTATTATGGGGATAGAACAGCCTCCTGTTTGATATTCAGACTACTCTGTGTTTCTTCTGCAGGAATGCCACAGTCATTCGAGAGCAAGGAGGAGCTGAGCAAGTTCATCACCATGGTGATATTCAGCAGCTCTGCCTTGCACGCTGCAGTCAACTTCTCTCAAGTACGCAGATCGCTTTAAATGACGGCATGTCTCTGTTTGAAGACTTGGTTTGATTTAGCAAGCAGCTGCGAACTTCATGGTCTAGCCCCAGTGGCATTTGAAAGACAGTTGTTTGCTTAGTTGGAGCAATGTTTTACCGCTATATTTTAGGTCTAAAATATGTTGACGTGAAAGGAGATAATTCTGTGTGAGGGAATGTGGAGATTCAGACTGCTTCCTCACAACTTTTCCATTAGAGCTAACAAAACTTAAAGGAACCGTATGTAAGAAATGTATTTCAATTAATCATAAAATGGCCCTGATATGTCACTAGACATTAAGAAATCATGTTCATTTCAAATACTTATATCACTGACAACAGTAGTCCGGCCAGGATACTGTCATTTAAAAAGTGAAGTAGCAGCCCTCAACTGATGTTGATGTTGTGTTTTGTCATGTCATGTTGTGTTTTGGCCTGATGCTCGACCCTCCACTTATCTACTAATCAGGAAGTCAGTGGTGTTTCAGCATCCAGGTTGGCAACCTCGAGTCAGGGGGGAGGGGGAGGGGATACACCGCTCTACAGTAATTTGAAAGTGATTGCAGTACCAGTTTTGGCCACAATCTTACATATGGTTCCTTTAACTTAGAAACTCTTGACCCTGGTTCTTATATTGCATTGAATAACTACAAACTAGATATTGAATAACTACAAACGAGATATTATCATTTTGAGCCTGGACCTCTCTACTGGCCCCTAACGGGGTGTTTGATCAGGTATGTGCACTGCCTCTTCTTTCATATGTGCACATGTATTTACGTGTTTGTGCATTAAAAACAAAGAATTGCATTAAATAACTACAAACTAGATATTGAATAACTAAATTATCATTTTGAACACGGTCACTCTCAGTTTGTTAGATAAAACCCAGGACAGTATAATATCTGTTTCTGTTTTTTCCAAAAACACTGAACAGCTGGACTTCAACCTGTGGATGCCAAACTGTCCGGCCTCAATGTCCAGGCCGCCCCCTCAGTCGAAAGGCCTGGTGAGGGAGGATGACCTAATGACCTTCCTGCCCGAAGTCAACGCCACCTGTAGCGTGCTCACCACCCTCACCCTGCTCTCCCAGCCAGCAGCCAACTTTGTAAGGAGCACTTAAACTAGAACGAGCCCTGCTCTTTTTTTGTATCATTTAGATAAAAAAAAGTATGTTACATTAGATTTTGGCTTTCTTACCATTAGATTTCACTGGCAAATGCAGTTATATAACTGTGACATGTGAGCAGGTTGTGTACAAGGAAGGAAAATGACTACATTACTATACCTAAAACAACATGTTTGTGAAAAGCCTGCCTTAAACAGCAGTGAACATTTTAATTTTGTGCTTATCATGACACTTTCATGGTGCTCCTGTTGAGAATTGCTGTTCCCCTCTTCTGCTAGCAGTGGTCCTTTTTCACTCTGTGATCTGTACATAATTTCCTTTTGTGATACGACCCCAGGGCAAGGTTGTATCGTTGCCCGCAGTCTACTTCTGTGCTAGTGATAGCTCATTTCCCTGTGACTAATTGCATTTGGTTATGTCTGGGTCATGTTACTGTTGTAGGTTTGACATCAAGTGTCTCTTCTGTTTCCCCAGGTGCCTTTGTGTCAGTACCGCGAGCCTTACTTCAGCAATGGCGCCCACTACAGGCTGGTTGAGGAGGTGCAGAGTGATCTGAGGGCAATAGCAGAGGAGATCTCAGAAAGAAACAGCAAGATGGAACTTCCCTACCCTTATCTCTCCCCTCTTCTAATTGAGAACAGCGTAGCGATCTAAAGCTAGATTAGAAAGGGAGATGCTATTTCTGCACACGTAGCTTAGCAATAGAAGGCCTTCAAACTCATTCACTCACATTCATTCTGTTGCTTATTTCAATTAATCCTGATATCTTCCACATTATTTTCTCTGCTAATGTCCTTCACAGTAGGTCTACTGGCAGTACACTTTATTACTTGATCTTGTGTAGCTATTTTTGGGGAGGTGGGGGGGGGGGGTATGCTTTTATTCATACAGGACTGTGAAGAGTGACAGGAAGTGAGTGGGAGACTTGTGCTACAGCAACCCCTCTGTAGCACTTTTTTTTTTTTTTATTAATTGAAATATTAAAGCAATGCTCCCATAACTATGTTAGTCTACAGTCTTTTTTATACCATGGATTGATGAGTCTGTAAAAATAAAACCCTGCAACTTGTCACAGACATCAGCTTCATAAATCCCACTTCTCCTGCATAATGCCAATACATCCCACTGCACAAGAGAAGAACAACTGCAGATGCAGTGTTATTTATTAGAAAGGAGATTAGCTGAAAGCAGTGCAGGTAGTACAGTTGACAATGTTTAAAAGTGTATTTGCAAATGTTGTCTCATACATACAGGCATTAGTAGAAAGGTAATACAGTCATACAAGTAACTTATTTACAAAGACACATGCATACAGAAATTTAACACTTGCACATTAATCTTAACGTTCACAGGAAAAAAAAGTGCACTGGTATAATAATATACCCTTACCCCTGCCTTATTTTAGAAAACAGTGCGTGTCATTGTTCTCTCCTTTGACCGTAAACAGCAGAACAAGAAAAGGGGTTGTTTCTATTAAGTGAAGAAAGCCAGCACTGTCTCCTCAAAGAGGCCACCACAGAGCGATCACATGAGTGTCTCTGTTGAGTGGTGTCGTCTCCCACTACACCCAGCACACCCCCCAGGTAGATTCTACATTTAAACTGCAAGACTGATTTTTGTACACAAATAAAAAGGCTTCATAAAACAAAACAAATGCATTGTGAAATAAGTTAAAAGGAATTCCCTAAAGGAATGTAAAAGTCACCTCAACAGAAGTTGTGAGTCTCTATTCAACTTCACTTCATTGGTAGACTTCCGAGGGCCTTGACATTTAAAACGAGACATTGAGAACTTTGAGAGAAAAAGCACTGGTAGTTTATTTACAAGGTGATTTATACAGACAGTACCTTCATGAAGTTTACCATTCACCGCCATCTTGAACGATCTACTGGAAGCAACTAGAATCCATGCATTTCCACTGAATTATTTTTGGAATCTGATCCCTTATCATACCTCTTCATTCGTACTCCTTGTCGCTCGACTTATCGTGACTAAATTTAAGATGGCGGCGAACGGTAAACTTCATGAAGGTACTGTCTGTATAAATCGTCTTGTAAATAAACTACCAGTGCTTTTTCACAAATTCTCAATATCCCGTTTTAAATGTCAAGGCCCTCGGAAGTCTACCAATGAAGTATGGAGCTACTTTGAGCCTCGTAAATGGTGTAAAACAGTGATTTATTTGCATGGCTAGGCCAATGCCCGAGGCACCCCAATCGAAAAACTGTTGGTAGCATCGGCTAACAAGCGGCAGATATCTGAGTGCAGGGGACAAGCCGAGATGAGCTATGAGACATACGTTCACACTCGGTATCATGTTTCAACACACTTCATCACACTGGAATTCTCCTTTAACGTTTCGCCCTGTCTCAGTCCGTGCTGCTCGCTCTCTGTGCGTTCCCCTCAGCTACGAGGCTCCAGGACGAGCACTTTGCACTCTCTCTTGGCGATCTTGTCCAGCGAGAGGACGGCCTTCTCCTGAGGGGGCAGGTACAGTGGCCTGCCCACTGGCGAGCCCACAGGGGGGGTGATGGCACGCCGCTCCATGGCACTGCCAGCTCTGAGAGACCACACATAGAGACACATATAAATCATAACCTCACTGAACAACAGGCCAATAACATAACCATGTAGATGCCACTGTAGCTCATCATAAATGACAAGCCCTTAGCGAAGATAATTTGTGGGGTGTTTTAAGGAGAGGGCACAGACTAATGGAAAACCAGTATGCTGCAGTGCACTTTGAATAGCAATATCTACAATAAATAAATGGCGCATGGGTTTTGATTCCTGGCATAAGGAGTTTATTTTCAAGTTTCTATGGGCTACTCCAGTAGTTATAGCAGAGAGGGTTAAAGCGGAGCTAGTAATCAAGGATCTTTGGTTATAGACCCTTTCAACAATAAAAACAAAAACAATGCTTGAACATTCTATTTGGGCCCCAATCTACTTCCTCTGCATTAAGATAACATATGGAATGTTAAAAAGGAAGTCTTGTGGGCCAACTATGATGCTGATAATGGAACTCTCTTGAAAGGGTCCATAGCCGTACTGACTGCCCGGGTGAGGTGACCCTGTGGGGGCAGCCATGGCCTACTGGTTAGGGCTTCGGCCGGTTCGGACCCCGACCAGTAGGAATGGCTGAAGTGCCCTTGAGCAAGGCACCTAACCCCTCATTGCTCCGCGAGTGCCGCTGTAGCAGGCAGCTCACTGCGTCGGAATTAGTGTGTGCTTCACTTCATTCTGTGCTGACTGTGTTTCACTAATTGACGGATTGGGATAAATGCAGAGACCAAAGTTCCCTCACGGGATCAAAAGAGTATATATACAGTATACTTATACGTGTGGTGAACTGTACCTCATGATGTGGGAGCGCGAGGGCTGCTGATGGGAGAAGGACTGGGAGCGGCCCAGGCTGGTCTGGTGCCGGTCCAGCAGGTCTCTGACGGCTGGGCTGGAGGGGCTGTTCTTGCGGGAAAGGGGTCGCGCGTCCACCGGAGGATTGGACACTGGCGCCGTGAACTGCAGCTTCAGTTTCATGTGCTGACTCAGCTGGAATGGCAGAGGGTATTTCAGTGTGACCATGAAGAAGCTCAGGGTAAACATAATAATGCCTTTTGTATACCGGTACACTATTGAAGATTTGCTTTTTTAAGATTTTCAAAGAGAAACTGTAACAAATATTGACCTCCACTCTCACTTCACTCAGCTTTCCTGGTGATATAACTCACTGTCTTTTTACACCCTATCAAAACTGACCCAAAAAACAAACCATCCTGCATGGCAGACACAGAAAGAGAAATTCAAATTTTAAATTTGAATGGGCCTTTAAAATTCAATCAAGGACATTTAAAGCACCCAGGGCCATAATTTGAAGGTGGTATAATAGTATTTCATGGAGCCTGGAAGTGAACTTGTGCTGGCAACAGGAGAACTCTGAAGCACAACACACCAATGACTCAAGAACATAATGACAATTCTCTCTCTTTAACATAAAGCATCAATGAAGTGAACATACAGTGCCTGTAAAAAGTATTCACCCCCCTTGGATATTTCAACTTTTACTGCTTTTATAAATGGGATCTTGATTAATTTATTTTGTCAAGTCAGCATTTAGTAGATGTACATTTGGCCGCAATTAAAGCATGGAACCTGGTGGATATGTTAGGTAAGGTTACACATCTTGATTCTGCAATTTTACTCAAGCTCTGTCGGTTGGAAAGGGACCGGGTGTGAACAGAACTTTCACCTTGTTGTCTTTAAACTATTTCTGTGTAGTTTTCGCTGTCTGCTTTGGCTTATTGTCTTGCTGGAAGGTAAATCTTCCTCCAAGTTGTAGTTCTCTTGCAGACTGAATCAGATTGTCCTCCAGGATTTCCATGTATTTTGCTAAATTAATTTTACTTTTACTTTTACAAGTCTATGCGGGCCTGCTGTCGAAAAGTATCCCCACAGCCTGATGCTACCACCACCATGCTTCAAATTAGGGATGGTGCAGTGTTTGGTGTCCTCCAAAAATAGAATCTAGTCTGATGGCCAAAAAGCTCAATTTTGGTCTCATCAGACCAACAAACATCTTTCTTGAGCTTCCTTGACCTTGGAGTCTCCCAAATGTCTTTGGGCGAACTCTAGTTGAGATTTAATAAGAGCTTTGCCACTCACCCATAGACCGTTGACTGGTAAAGAACTCGGGCAATAGTTGTTGTATGCATCGTTTCTCCAATCTCTGCTAAAGCTTTTAACTTCATTAGAGTTGTCATAGGTGCCTTGGTGGCCTGCCCCACCATTATTCTTCTTGAACGGTCACTCAGTTTGTGGTGATGGCCTGCTCTAGGCAGATTTGCATGTTTGCTATATTCCTTACATTCCTCAATGATGGATTTCACCATTTTTAATTAACATTACTCTGTAGAAATGTTCTTTCACTTTGACATTAAATTTGTACATTTTTGTAAATTATTGTAAAAAAGGCCAAATTAAATGGACAAATATTCCATTTATTAAAGCAATAAAAAGGAAAATATCCAAGGGGGGAATACTTTTTATAGGCACTGTAACAGAGTCCTGCCTTAGGACAGTCTTCCCTGGGCAGTAGTGGGCTTATTTATTTGCATGCAAAGTAAAAGTATCCTGGGTGTACCTCATAGAGTCCAGCTCTCAGAATCTGGAAGGCCACAGTGAAGGAGAGGGTGCTGCCTTTGCGACAGTGGCCGAGGTTACTGAGAGGTGACTGACAGACTACAGGGCCAGTTGCCGTTTCTTCACTTTGGCCACGCCCTGGAGAAGAGTGTCACAGAGAAGAAGGGAATCGATGGAGATTAGTTGTGCAGAAGTGATATACCTTATTAGCAGAAAAATGAGATGAAGTACATAATGGTGACAAGAACTATACATTACATTCTGTAATTTGTTGCTTAATAAAATATTTCTCTGATATTTATTTGTCAATGTGTTATTTCGTCAACTATCTGTCACAAAACTTGACTGTATTCACACAGTTATCTTACCTTCTGGGGTCCACACCAGTCTCACAGCCAGGAAATCCTGTAGGTTGTTGAATAAGGTGTAGCGGACCCGAAAAAGGTCCTGTGTGTTGACTTTACTGGGGCAACTGGCTGTCATCACGAAGCGTGGTCGATCCAACCTAATACTGGGTAGCCTGATGGAACAGAGGATTTCAGAAGAAAAGAGAGGCCAACGTATGTATTGTGGGTAAAAAATACCCTTTTTCCTTTATAAATAAAATTAGTCTAAATAAATTTTAGAATATATTATAATTTTTTTGGACCAGAAAGATCACAAAATGTAACACTAACCTACCTGTAATGTGTATAGATACAGTTGGTGAAAGGCATTTTAGCAGTAGACCACTGGAGCACTGCTACTAAGGGTACCTCAAGACCCTGCCAAAAGGGACATAATCTTAATGATCTGATGATGATGATAATTATGACAACAATTATGGTGATGATGAAGATGATGTGTTAGTGGCATTTTGTGTTGCCTTGCATCACTGGCACTGTGTGTGTGCTGCCTCATCTCACCATTTTAATGACGGACTAGTTGTTCATGACCACTGGTCTCCATGTTAACTATGTAGCTCACCCCCTCACCTCAGAGTCATCTTGGGACATGTCACTCATCTGCAGCTGAAACAGGAAGTCATGTTCCTCCAAGGAGCTGAGCATGCTGGGTAGCTGGCAGGCAAAACTTTCCATTCGACAAAACGATGCCATGGCAACTTCTCCTGATTGGTGGCTGGTAGTAGAAAAGGGAAGGTTCTATCTTGACTCAGTGTCCATAAATGTTAAAAAAATGACTTTTTAATATGAGACAGCTCATGAAATAAGATGCCAGACTGTTTTGCATATAGATACATATGTACTGTCAGTGAAAGCACACCATCAAACACATACACATACACACAAACAAGCATGTACACGGGCGCCTACCAGACATTGTCAACCAGCAAGACAGACCCATCTGGCATCATGGGTAGATACGATGCATTGAAGTTTGGCAGAATCCTCAGGTCATGGATGCTAATGTCCTCCTGGGAACACTCATTTAACACTGACCGACAGAAAGAATGGAGAGAATACAAGTGTAAACCACAAACAACAATAACAACAACAATTTCAAAATGACAGAGCATTATCAGAACCACTCCTGTAATTCTTGTCTTCAGCAGCAAGAGAGCTTAAAGTTTGGATATGGGCATCTCCCAAGGCTTGCGCTTCCTACCTTTCAGCACTGTGAGATGTTTCCCAGCAACGGTCATCTGCTTGCATCTCACAGTCGGGGGCGGTAGCACCGTCAAAGTCGTGCTCACTGGGGAAAAAATAAATACGTCTCAACTCACTGAATGGATAGGAGAGTAAGATAACGAGTGGTTTGAAGGGCTTATTTTATCTGAAGGGTCTTTGTGAGTGTTGTCAATCTTTAGAGATGGGCCGAGTGAGGTTGAGTTGATTAGAGAGAACTATGACCATGCATTTGATTAGGAACACTGAAGGAGCATTTGAAGACCTCTTGGGACTACTGATGACGTGACCTCCATTTAATCTTCAAGAGTTGCAGTAGATGGGATTTAATTTAATTTCCCTAATCCCTAATTTCCCAAAACACATGTCATCAGAAAGTGATACATTGTTTGTAGCAAGTGCCAGTGCTGGCTCAGTAAATCCCGCATTCAGGCATCCAATGGAGGTTAATGATATTGCAGCCAAAAGGGTGGGATGGGAGAACTGAGCACTGCTGATGTCTATGGGCCTGAAAGTTACTGTTGTTTACAGTCATGGTTCATAAATGATCAGACAAGTGCTCTCTTTGAGCAAGCACTTTCACTAAAGTCAAGTCAACTGTCAGACTCTGAAGACTTATTTGATCACTTTAATGCAAAAATGGCAAACATTATGGATGACATTGCTCTATTACAATTCAAGAAAGTTAAGGACAAACAGAAAGCACCATGGAGGCAAAATCCAGCAGTTAAACTTCTAAAAAGAGAGTGTAGGAAGACTGAAAGAAAATGGCGTAAATACAAACTTCAGATCCACTATGAAATCCATAAAAAGATGCTCCGCACATATAACTCTGAAATATGCAAAGCAAGACAGTCTTTCTTTTCTAACATTATCAATAGAAGTTCAAATAACACTTCGTATTCTATTTTCAACTGTTGATAAGTTAACAAATCCCCCCCTCACAATTAAGCCTGAACTTCTCTCAACTAATAAATGCAATGAGTTTTCATCTTTTTTTTAAAGGTAAAATTGACAAAATCAGACTCAACATATCTGCTCAATTACAAATTCAACAACCTGAACTTCCAGCAACAAACAGAGGGAAACTAAACTTGATGTCAGAGTTCAGCTTGATGAACTACTGAAAACACTTGAAAAAAACGTACAGAATCTCAGCTCTTCCACATGTGTCTTAGACACTCTGCCTACCAATTTCTTCAAAACTGTTTTTCACCTCATAGCGGCGGATGTCCTTCAAATTGTAAATGTATCACTGCTGTCTGGCACCTTTCCTAAGTCACAACAGCTGTTGTAAAGCCACTTCTCAAGAAGAATAACCTGGATGCCTCCATGCTAAACAATTACAGGCCCATATCCAATCTACCTTTTATTGGCAAAATTATTGAAAAAGTAGTCTTTAATCAATTAACCACCTTCCTAACATCAAATGGGTATTTTGATTACTTTCAGTCTGGTTTTCGGGCAAATCACAGCACTGAAACAGCTCTCATTAAAGTTTCCAATGACATACGCCTCAACACAGATTCAGGTAAAACATCAGTCCTAGTGCTACTGGACCTTAGTGCAGCATTTGACACTGTTGATCACAATATTTTACTACACAGACTAGAACACTGGGTTGGATTTACAGGCATAGTTATCAGCTGGCTAAAATCATATCTACAAGAAAGGAGCTTCTTTGTTGCCATCGGAAACTGTACCTCAACACCAACGTCCTTGGCCTGTGGTGTTCCCCAGGGGTCAATCTTGGGGCCACTATTATTCAACCTCTATATGCTCCCACTTGGACAAATCATTCAAAATAATTTGATTTCATATCATAGCTATGCAGATGACACACAAATTTACTTAGCTCTATCACCAAACGACTATGGTCCTCTTGAATCTATGTGTCAGTGTATAGAACAAATCAACACCTGGATGTCTCAAAATTTTCTTCAGCTGAACAAAGAAAAAACTGAAGTAATTATATTTGGTAAAAATGAGGAAAGACTTAGGGTTGCCACTCTCCTTGACACAAAAGGGTTGAAGGCAAAGGATACTGTTAAAAATCTTGGTGTATTAATTGACAGTGATCTAAATTTCAACAGCCACATGAAAGCGATAACTAAATCAGCTTTTTACCACCTCAAAAAATATTGCCAAACTCAGAGGGCTGATGTCAAAACATGACTTAGAAAAACTCATTCATGCATTTATCTCCAGCAGGGTTGATTACTGCAATGGACTGTTCACAGGCCTTCCTAAAAAGACTATTAAACAGCTTCAGGTGATACAAAAAATGCAGCAGCTAGGACTCTAACAAAAACTAAAAGAACTGACCACATTACTCCAATTCTTAAGTCCTTGCACTGGCTTCCAGTAAGTCACAGAATTTACTTTAAAGCACTATTGCTTGTTTATAAATCAGTAAATGGAGCAGGACCTAAATACTTGTCAGACATGCTTCAGCAGTACACCTGTTCTCGTCCTCTCAGGTCCCAGGTGAAAAACCTGCTAGTAAAACCTACAGTTAGAACTAAACATGGTGAAGCAGCTTTTAGCTGCTATGCGCGCTCAGCTGTGGAACCAACTTTCGGATGACATTAAAAAAGGCCCCAACTGTAGCCAGTTTTAAATCTAGACTTAAGACCAAACTGTTCTCAGATGCTTTCTGCTAACTGTGCCGAAGTTACAAATTCTGAATCTGCCTTGATAATTATTCTACTTTGTCTTTTATTACTTTTTTACTACTTTTGCCTTTGTTTTTTGCTTACTAATTATTCTTTATTTTTAAAATGACTTTACCTTGTGTTTTATGTTTTTCTTTTTATTATGATCTTTACCTTTTAACTATTCTTTGACTATATTGCCCTTCTATGCTTTTATTTGTTATTATTGTTTGGTTTTGTTTATGTAAAGCACATTGAATGACCTCTGTGTATGAAATGTGCTATATAAATAAACTTGACTTGACTTGGTTCTGAAATATTCAGACACATAGGCATGTTTTGTAAACAGAGGGACACACCTTGAGCTTTAAAGGTGTTGAGATCCTGTCGGAAGGTGAGCGTCGGCGCTTGCTGCTGCAGGATTGTGAGGTAACCATTCTCCTGCACCTCTGCTTTATCAGCCTCCTGCTTCCACACAGTCACCATCACCTAACGTGCACACAGACAGCGCAAAACGGTAGCAGTTACTGCTGTTACATTAGGACATTCATGATGGAATAATAGAGACACACAACTACATGTTTAAACAATAATTGAACACATATATTGTGTGGCACCCAACCACTGAACTCTGACCTTGACCTTGTGTGTGTTGACAGGGAGTTTATCAAGGGACACAGTCAAGGGAAAGATGACCTCATCACTCAGGACCACTGGCTCGTCCAAGGGCGACTGGAAGAAACAAACAGTATGATGTAAATCAATCAATGAATGTCAGAAAAGTGCATGATGGGTAAAAGTGAGTCCAAGAAGTCAAAGAGTACCAGAGAGGGTCAGCAGATCAGAAGGTATAAGGGTGAAAAAGGGAATCGGAGAGATGTAGCGAGGAAAACAGGGAGAAAAAACGATAGAGTGAGTGAGTGGACAGAGGAAGACACCAAAATAAAGAGAGAAGGGAACAAGACCATTATTTCTGCTCTATTTGCCTTCGTGCTCATGCAGAGACATATTACATAAACCTTGAGCACATCATTTTTTGTGAGTCCCAGAAGGAGGGCTTCTCTATTGTATTTCTTTAGCAGTTAAGAGCCCATTGTTATAGGTGACATAAATACAGCACATGGCTGTGAAGCATAAGTTTGTTATGGTGTGGAAAGCAAAATGGAAAAAGGGAGAGCAATCTCTCACAGTCTACATGCAATCTCTCACAGTATGCATTCAAAATGCTATACTAAATGATATCTCATGAGATAGTCTTGGTAGATTGAGGAATATTTTCACTGTCAGTGTTAATTAACACAAGATCACTTCCCAACGTGTCAAAATAATCAAATTAATCATTTACTTCACGCTTAAAGAAATCATATTGCTCCCTTACGCCTGTATGGATTTTCAGACGAGTTTCATACCTTCAGAGGGGCCCTGCGGATTTCACGGACACCGCTGCCGTTGTTATGAATAAGCAGAGGCTTGCATTCTCTAAAGCCACCACCTCCAGCATCTCTCCTGACTGACGATCTTCCATCATTTTCTTCCCCCTCCTCAGGACCTTCATTCCCGCTACTGTGATCATGGTCGAGGTAGGCGTGAGAGCGATGTCTTTCCCCTGGACTCACACTCGCCACTGCGCAAAGCGAACCTGCCAGTTCTCTCCATGCACGACCGTTTGGACTCTCGACACCGAATTCAAATGCGCTGCCGGTTCTTGTCAATGTGTCCCTCTCCGCATCGCTGCACCGCAGAACCAGCAAGAAGCGCACAGTCTCTCCCAGGTAGAGATGACTTCGTCTTGGGAGTGTTCGGTACCGTCCAGGGTCTGACAAGTCTGATATCGGAACCGCAGGAAAATACATGAAATATTCGCATTGTGACTCCATCATATGCACCATCGTGGTTGTGGCAGTGGTCCATCGATAAACCAAACACACACATTTAGGCTATGGCATGGATGTTGGGGGGCGGGGGCGGTCGTCTGAAGGAACCGAAGAGGCATAAGCAATGGAACGTCGAAACCAAATATGCCATGAAGGTGTAAATAGGGCAAAGGAGCGATGTGGTCAGAGACCTGAACACAACTGGCCTACAGTGTTAGGGCGAAGCTTTCCCTTAACCACCAAGTTAACATGTAAACCCTGACAAGTAGCCGAAATATTTGAAACTGATTATATTAGCCTACCTTATGAACTCAATTTAATAAATGTCTGTTATCTAACTTGGATAAGCAATTCGACTATTTAGCCTATCGTTAGAGTAGGCGAATTCAGACTTCATAAAAATTAATCCATCCATCCTAAACTAGCCCAGGCTATAAAAAATGTGTGATTTTCACTCCAAGCTCCCAAGTTTTATAAGGACAAATACAGGCCAAATATAGGCCTAAATGATACAAAATTCTTAACTGATAGGCTACAGCTATTGATCAATCCTATGGTTTTTAGTATGAAGATAATACAAAAAAAGTGAATTGTGATTGTGAATTATGTTTAATCTCACGTGCTTAGAATGAAATCATATCAAAATTGTCTATTTAATTAACGTATTTCAAGTTTTTATCACAAATGACTGTAGGAGCACAAACCCAGGTAGCCTAATGGTCCGTTCATGCACATGGAAAAACACATTTTCCCCAGTGAAAACGCCATCCTGGACGTCAACTCATAAGGGTATAACTGGTGGGAAACTGTCCAACAGCAGAAGACTCATTCGATTTGATGTAGTGCTGCTGCAGATCTGACTTGAGGCGATGCATGCTGGTTAGAAATGTTGTCCGACTTCCTCCTGCAGGACAGCAAATTACCATGATGTCACATGACCTTAAGATCTTGCAGGAGCAAGGTGCCTTCAGTCAGTTTTGGTCTATTCATGCACATGGGAAAAAACATTTTTCCCAGTGAAATCCCATTGTGGGCTTGTCCTCATGTTGTAGATCATTTGAAGTCCATGTGGACTTGCATGTCCAACAATTTCAATGTGAATTTGGGAATGTGCAGGTTTTGTTACTTGAAAGCTTTAATCCTTCTTTCTAGAGTGCCTTACACCATACCTGCAAATACAGTTGTTTATTGAGTAGTGAGCGTATGTTTTAACCTTTGTTGTGGCATCCATGTTTTTCCACACATCCCAACGGCTAAACACATGAATGCTAACAGTGAGAAAAACAGTGAGAAAAACAACAACAGAAAAACATCAGGGGCGGTCCCTAATATTTCCAGGTCACCTGAACGCACCAATACATTAAATATCGACAACACTGTGATCGTCAACTCACTGGAACAGCTACAGGCTGAGACTGACACTTTTGCTGATTGGTGCTGACAGAACTGCCTCGATCTCAACACCTCAAAAAAGCAGGGCCGGTTCTCCCTATACGCACTACGCAATTTGCGTAGGGCCCCGCAAGTAAATGAAGGCCCCTTCCCCCGTCTCCTCTTGAGTCAAGCTAGTTACAGACAGGTAGGCCTATACAGTTACAGCAACAATGTTTCATAGGCTACATTAAGAAGATGAACATGAAACCGAATTACCATTCAGGGCTTGAAAACGGAAGAAACTTCATGAGAATGAACAGCGGGAACAGCTGTTCCATGGTTTGATGTCTACACGCATCTCTCCAGCACATGTTGCTGGCCTAGCCTAGGCCAACCAAACAGGGAAGTGAATCCCTGGCCCTGATCTGTCTGCGGCTTGCTTGCCAGCCTTTCCCAGTCACGGTACTTAGCAAAGTTGTGAAAAATAATCGCATTGTTCCATTTTTGAATGTGGGCGACTGGCTAATTTTTTTTTTTTTTTTCAAATGAATAACCTAATCTTTAAATGCGCTCATGAAAACGTGCAGCTTGGGATGAAACTAGCAGTTTTTCAGCAGAAATATGCGAGAACCCTGTTTCCCATTTTAAAAGAAGTAAATGGGTTACAAACAATATTTCAGTCAAGCTTTACTTGGTATATATATACTGTATATAACAAAATGGTAAATGGTTACATTTTGGCCCTAAGAGTTCAGGTTGGAGGGCCCCTTAGCAGGATTTTCCCTAGGGCCCCATGGGGTTCTGAACCGGCACCGGACAAAAGAGCTGTCATTAGGCTGAATTGAAATAAATTACTATGATGTTGTTTTAACTAGATGTACTGCAAAGCGGTACAAAATATGACCGCCACTCAGTCTTGCACATTCTCTCTGCAAAAATAAATCATGCTTGTCAATTTGTCTCCATCTCTTACTCCAGTCCCTGTTTATGTGTGTGTGTGTGTGTGAGTGTGTGTGTGTGTGTGCACGTGTGTTTAGCTGATATGGCCCCCATGAATGGAATTCCACGAAACTTGCATTCAGAGGGGTGTCATAATGATCCTACACTTCAATTTCATGTCGTTTTGAACCTGTCAGCCAAACATGCGATTACAATGCGTTGTTTTTTCACCTTTTTTTATTTTTTTTTTATGTAGGTGGCATAAAAATGAATATGGGATGTGTTGACATGGCCCCTGGAGACCAACATACCAAAATAATTTGGTCATCCTAGGCCTTACAGTTCTCAAGATATTCACACAAAACTGTGTCCGGCTATCTACAGGCTGATTGGTGTACGTACACTAAATGTACACATACAGTATATTCATTTATTGCATGGCCCCCCATGAATGGAATTCCACAAAACTGGGCATGCATTCAGAGGGTGTAATAATCCTACACTTCAAATTTCGTGCATTTTTGAACAGCATTTTCAACCATATGCAATCCATTGATTCGATTCGTCTTCTCTGGTCATCCACTAGGGCTAGGCTAAGCATGGCGTTGCATAGGCTACAAACACATCAAATCTGAGCCTAATATCATCCTCCAGCTGGCTCGCTTCTTGAAGGTCTTCTTGAAGGCCTAGCAATCATAGATATATATACATGCTAGCAATCTTGTTTACCTGCACTGATGGTTCGTCAACGTTCTAAAAAAGCGTTCTTTTGCTATTCTATTTGCTAAACAATAAGCAAATCGAATTTGAAAAAGGAAAAGGAAAAAGTGAAATAGAGTGTTCAATTAGCTTATTATTTCTCTTATTAAACTGAATTTTCAAGATTATGAAATTCCATCATTCATTCACAAATTCATTAATGTACTTTGCAATTGAATTTCTTATTGACTGTTTTATGTTGGTTTTGTAAATTCCTTTTTAAATTAGAAGCATTTATTGATGGATTAATACATCATTTAAGTTGTTGTCATAATTTGACTTTTTTGTCCAGGTATTACCGTTTACAATGGCAAATTAATTAAATATTTTATTACTCTTTCAGTGACACCTGCGGTCCTCCATGCATCAGAGGCAACACTAATAATATAAATAAAAAAGTAAAATAAAGTAAAATAAAGCTATACAACTCTTCGATTGTGCCCAATTCTATGATACATTTTCACTGTATAAATCTTGTAGTGCAGCCTATACTTCTTACATTCAGCATTTTTATTTTGACGTCTACCACACTTGAACAGTGTAAAGGTTTAAGCAAAAACCTCTTAAGATAACAACCTTTAGGTGGTTATCATTTAGAGTCCTGAGTGCTGGCCCCTATTCTCTCCTCTTGCAGAATAGTTGTCTGAATGTGCAGACATAAAGAAGCGGGTTCACACAACTATTGAGAAATGTAAAGCTATATGCAATATGTTTGCTTAATGATGAAAAGCTATGAGGTTGTGCAGAGACCAATGGGTTAGCTGATTTCAGGGCAATGGCTAGTATCTTTACAAGATTAATCACATGAACAGGTAACCAGAAGATCACAAAAGTCACCACAATGGCGGTCACCAGTTTGGTCAGTCTGTGGTTGCTGAAGAAGGCTGTCTGGTTGACCTTCTTATGGAGCCAGTAGTAGGAGCTCACTATGATGGAAAAAGGAAGAACAAACAGCCAGATTCAGCATCAGATGTAGGGTGAAGTTGTCCTTTTTAAAGTGCCAAAGGATAACCACCACGACTACAATGTTCCCAGGAATACCAATCAGAAAACTCAAGCTCAGCAACACAGTGCTAACTTGGTTCCCTACTGAAATGCTGGTGATGTTTGAAATTGAGTCGTTTAGAACCTGCATGTTGCCTCAGTGTGAGGTGTGCATCTAATAATAATCTCTTATTATCTGTGATAACAATCAGCGCTGTCGTTTCGTCTGTGAACAGAAAGTGATAGCAAACGTCCTCAAGGTGTTAAATAAGGCTTTATTTAGATTGTGGCTTCCTGTGATGGTAAGACCTGCACTTGACAGACATTCAAGCAGTTTTTTAAACCACATCATTGAAAATAATCACAACTAGCCATTGAGCATCTCCTAAACCTTGTCTTTATTGTTGTATGATAATTGGTTTTATCCACATTTATTATCATGGAATATTACATCATATATAAAAATACTGGAAATGCTGAAAGAGTTTAAATATGCTGCATGTTTGACCACCTAAACGGGAAATGAGCTATGAGAGTTGTGGTTCACTTTAGAGCTGCATGACACACAGCATGCACCACCAGTTTTACAACCCTCTGAACCTTCTGATCTCATTGTTTCTGTCCCTCACCGTTTCCTGGTTACCGTTTCGAACGTTGCATCAGGACATATCCCAACCAGAAAGCCTGGATGACGAGAGAAGTCAAGAGACTCCTGAGAAAACGTAACATTGCCTTCAGGTCAGGGGATAAAGAACAGTACAGCTATGCTAGAACTGACCTGAAGAGGGGTATCATAGAGGCAAAGGAGGCGTATAAGAGGAGGGTGGAGGACCAGAGGCAGAGTGTGGCAGGGAATACAACAACTAACCAACTACAAAGGCAGCACAGTCAACAGTACCACCAACACTGACGCCTCGCTGGCTGAGGAGCTGAAACACTTCTTTGCCAGGTTTGAGGCTGACAGACCTGCAACAGACCTGCTGTCTCCACAAGCTATCACCAGTCACACTCTTACTCTGCAGGAACACGAAGTGAGATGTAGACCGTCAAGCCATAAAAAGGCAACTGGACCTTATGAAGTGCCAGGCAGAGTCCTTAAATTCTTCACCAGAATCTTCAACAGCTCCCTGTCACAAGCCACCGTTCCATCTTGTCTGAAATCAGCCACCATCATCCCCGTGCCAAAAAAGCCAGTTTCAGAGAACTTTAACAGTAACAGACCAGTTGCATTGACACCAGTTGTCATGAAATGCCTGGAGAAACTGGTACTACGGTACATAAAATCTAGCCTCCCAGCCTCTTTCGACTCCCATCAGTTTGCATACCGGTCAAATCGGTCCATGGAGGATGCTATCGCCATAACGATGCACACAGCGCTAAAACACCCCAACACACGTGAGGATGCTCTTTGTGGATTTGAGCACTACATTCAACACCATAATCCTCATCAACAAGCTGCTCCACCTGGGCCTCTCCACCCCCATCTGCACTTGGCTAAGTGATTTCCTCACCAACCGCTCACAGGCTGTCCGACTGGGCCCCCACCTCTCCTCCACCGTCACACAGGGGCACCACAAGGGTGTGTTCTCAGCCCTCTGCTATATATTCCCCCGACGACTGTTCCCCAGCTCATCCAACCAACACCATCATCCAATTCGCAGATGACCACAGTCGTCGGTCATATAGTAGAGGGTGATGAGACACACTACAGGCTGAGATCGAGAGGTTGACAGCATGATATCATAACAACAAGCTCAACACATCAAAGACCAAAGAGCTAAACCTGGACTTGATCCTAGCAGATGGACCCACCACCACTCATCATAGGAGGGGCTAGTGTCGAGAGGGTCTGCACACCTTCAAATTCCTGGGGGTCCACATCGCCAACGACCTGTCCTGGACTGTTTACATCACCACCATCATCAAAAGGGCACAGCAGCCTCTCTACTTCCTATGAAACAACCTGAGGGGGGCGCTGCTGGTGGCCTTTTATCACTCTGCCTTAGAGAGCATACTGACGTACTGCATCACAGTGTGGTATGCAAGCTGCACTGTGGCACAGAAAAAATCCCTGCAGAGGGTCATCCGCTCTGCAGAAAAAAAACATTGGCTGCTCTCTGCCCACACTGGACAGCATTGCCTCATCCCGCTACCTCACCAGAGCAAAAAACATAATCAAGGACTCCTCCCACCAAGGCCACAAACACGTTCAGTTACTCCCATTAGGAAGGCATTACAGGTCTGTCAGAACATGCACATCCAGATTTAGAGACAGCTTTTTCCCCACAGCCATCACAACTATCACCCTCTTTTCGTGGGGCCCAGTGTGGTGGGTGGGCGACGGGGATCAAAATGAAAAACAATGGCTCCGTGTCATCCTTGTGGGGATACATTTGACCTTTGACCTCCCAGAGCAAAAGTCTGTTGAGTCTCTGGCAGGGAGGCAGGAAGAAACGAGGGAGCATAAGGAGGTGAAGAAGAGGAAAGTGACTGAGGCGAGGCATACAAGCAAGACCCAGCCGGCCAAGAATCTGCCAGAGTTGGCCAAACTGCGCCCACTGTCCTGTCCCGAGCAGGCCCTCCTGCAGGCCCTCCTGCTCAGCGATGATGACTGGTGGGAGTATAGCTTAAAGGGACACCAGGCAATGTTTTCGTGTTAATTACTCATCTTCGTAAGTCGGTATATGGTCAAATGACTCGTTACAGGGCGGATGAAGACTCTCTCGCCCGCCCCTACTGCCTCTAGGAAGAATATCCCGCTTGCAAGATCAGTGTATCCTACCCGCCGA
Organism: Alosa alosa; assembly: GCF_017589495.1. Lineage (NCBI taxonomy): Eukaryota > Metazoa > Chordata > Actinopteri > Clupeiformes > Clupeidae > Alosa > Alosa alosa. The sequence goes on along the minus strand of NC_063190.1, from coordinate 25,948,388 downwards.
CCGAAGCAGGCAGGCTAACGAAACGCTAGAGATTGTTGCAAACGTGTGTATAATGGCAGAGCCGGCGAAGAAGCAGCGAAAACCCTTGACAGAAGACGCAAAGAAAAGGAAAAGAGCTTCAGACCAAGCGAGGGGGAGTTTCGTAGAGAAAAAGCATCAGGCTTGCCTGGTGTCCCTTTAAATAGTCTAGGCTAATATATTAACAAATGAAAGGCTTTTTGCCAAGATAGGCTAAGATAATATGCTATCCAGACAAATCATAGGCTTTTAGCTATCAGCTTTTAGCTGATATATTGATGTTAAAAGAACAGTGTGCCTTGTGAAGTGAAGATAAGATTAGCTGGAGATCTGGCTCAGCACCATGCTGAGGTGCTGCTGCCCAGGCTACATGACGTTTGTCTGGCCGTAAATCAAGAGGTGAGAGGCTCTCTGCTGGAAAACATGCTGGAGCACATGTTGTAACTTTTGTTCTGTTTCAAACTAGACATTACAATAATTATTGATATAACTTAATGATGCTGCCAAAGAAAACATGTTAACTTTCTTAGTATTCTATACAGCTGTGGCCCACTGGTTAGCACTCTGGACTTGTAACCGGAGGGTTGCCGGTTCGAGCCCCGACCAGTGGGCTGCGGCTGAGCAAGCCCTTGAGCAAGGCACCTAACCCCTCACTGCTCCCCGAGCGCCGCCGTTGAAGCAGGCAGCTCACTGCGCCGGGATTAGTGTGTGCTTCACCTCACTGTGTGTACACTGTGTGCTGTTTGTGTTTCACTAATTCACCGATTGGGTTAAATGCAGAGACCAAATTTCCCTCACGGGATCAGAAAAGTATATATACTTATACTTATATATGTGAAATCAAAGTGGTACAGGCTGTCATTCTAACTCCCTCCTCCCAACTAGGTGAAGAACCTGCCCTCAGTGGTGTCCCGTGCTGCCATGGTGACACTGGCCCACCTGTTCGCTCACCTGGGGCAGAACATGGATGAGGAGGCCGAGGGTGCAGCCCGGACACTGCTGCCGAAGGCTGGAGAGTCCAGCAGAGTCCACCCCCATCTGCAGCATGAGCGCTCTCATCAACGGAGGACTCAGGTTAGAGGCAGGAAGAACAAGAGAGAGCAAGTTTTTTTTTCCAGGGCTCTACTGGTTTATTGCTTTTTTAATGCTTCTCCACATTCTCTGGCTCTCTTGATGTTTGTATCACCTGTTTTTTTTTTCTCTCACCTGGTTTCTTACCTAGTCTGCCTGCTGTTTCTTTCTTTGTCTTCCCTGGATCTCTGGCTTATCCATTCTCCTGGTGTGACTCATTGGTTCTCTGCTTCTTCTTAGTCACAAACATACAGCCGTGAGGAAGAGCACTGCACGGCACCTGGAGAAAGTGACGGAGGTCATAGGGGCAGCTCCTCTCCTGCCTGGCAAAAAGGACCTGCTTCATCTATGCTGCCAGGTGCCTGGCCCTCGTCAGCGCACTGGAAGTCAGGCTGGGAGCACTATTTCTCGTTTATTTATTATTTACTTATTGGCTTTGGATAAAAGCGTCAGTTAAATTAATAAAAGATAAAGGAAAGTTGATCTCATGTCATACAGCAATACTGAATGGAATCTGTCAGCGCATAAAATAGTACAGCTAAAATATAGTGAAGAATTTGTGATTTAATATTCAGTTTTCAGTAGTGTCCACAAAAGTATAGCCTGGCTGACACCCGACTGATTCTCAAATCTCCATTGAAACATCTTTCCTGTAAATACAGGAAAGCGGTTAAATACAGTTGTTCACTTAATTCCAAAAAAAATCTGCTGAGCAAATTCAAAAGCGCTCACAGATTTGTTAGGGTTCACCCAGGCTACATAACTTACATTACATAGTTATTACAGTGCATGAAAATGCACTGTACTGTTCTTCCTAGGCAACAACTTATTATTATTATTATTCCGCTTACCACTTTTTCCCTACGCTATTTCTCTTGAACAGTTTAACTTAGAAACTTCATTCAAACTTTGTAACGTAGGTATTCAAACGGACGAAGCTGCTATGTCTTTTCAACTTTGAAACTTTTATACTTTTAACTATTAAACTTTTTTAAAATCCCCATTGACTTAACATTGCCGATTGTGACATCATAATACGGCCGTTAAGCAATTAGAATCCTATGGCAGGTGTTCAGGCCACCTGGATCATCTGCCAGTCTCAGGCTTTAAGCATACAAACTGGCCCTATTAAGACTACACATCCTGTTCAACTGCTTCCTCTACCAAAAACTGTTTCAAAATAAAAGTCCTCACTACAACATTTCACAGTTAAACAATTTAACCCTTTAAACTACTGAACTTTTTAACTGTTCAGCCATTGTAACTGTTACTTGTCATCAACTATGACTCCTACCCACTGTAGCTAGTTAGCATAGTTAGCATGTTAGCATTGCTAGCATTGTTAGCATTTTTAGCAAAACTGCTAAAAATGATTAGCTAAGTTAGCTAAGTAACATGGTTAGCATAGTTAGCATGTTAGCATTGTTAGCATGCTAGTTAGCATTGTTAGCATGCTAGTTAGCATAGTTATCATAACTACTAAAAATGATTAGCTAGGTTAGCTAAATCACATGGTTAGCATAGTTAGCATGTTAGTTAGCATAGTTAGCATAACTACTAAAATGATTAGCTAGGTTAGCTAAGTCACATGGTTAGTATAGTTAGCATGTTAGCATGCTAGTTAGCATAACTACTAAAAATGATTAGCTAGGTTAGCTAAATCACATGGTTAGCATAGTTAGCATTGTTAGCATGCTAGTTAGCATAGTTAGCATAACTACTAAAATGATTAGCTATGTTAGCTAAGTCACATGGTTAGTATAGTTAGTATGTTAGCATGCTAGTTAGCATGGTTAACATAGTTAGCATGTTAGCATTGCTAACATAGTTAGCATGTTTAGCAAAACTGCTAGAAAATTTTAGCTAAGTTAGCTAAGTAGCATGGTTAGCATAGTTAGCATTGCTAGCACTGCTATAAAACATTAGCTAAGTAGCATGGTTAGCATAGTTAAAAATCTTAGCATAACTGCTAGCAAACATTAGAGCCATTCCAACTTTCAGTTATCGTCAAATATCTATTTATACACAGCCATTAAACTATTTGAATATCAACATTCATTAAACTGCTAGAAAACATTAGCTAAGTAGCATGGTTAGCATGTTAGCATTGCTAGCACTGCTATAAAACATTAGCTAAGTAGCATGGTTAGCATAGTTAAAAATCTTAGTATAACTGCTAGCAAACTATAGAGCCATTCCAACTTTCACAAATTATCACAAATATCTACCTATACACATTCATTAAACTTCCAGTCTGTCAACAACTTTTAAACTATTTACCTTCAACTTTTAAACGGTCTACTTTTAAACTATCTATTAAACTAGCTGTCTATCAACAACTTTTAAACTATCTACTGGCTATCAACAACTTTTAAACTATCTACATTCAGCTTTTAAACAGTCTACTTTTAAACTATCAACTTTTATTAAGCTATGCAGCCACCATGTCTATCCTAGCATCACCGTAGTAACCATCTCTGTATTATCTATTTTAACTATGATACATGATATTTTACATCACAACTTTAGCATTTTCATGCACTGGTAATTCCTTGGAATTGCATTTCTAGTTTCACTATGTGATCTTTTAGGAGGGCAGGGACATTGACAAACATGTCATTGTCCCAATTATAGTGTACCATCAAAATTATTTTAAAGCCATTATAAAAAGCAGTAAAAATCAGTGAAAAAATCAGTGAATCGGTGGGTGTTGACTGTTGATGTATATTGTGTCTGTAGTGGCCTCCCATCCCGACCTCATCAAGATGGTGGACAGGTTCGCCCCTCTGAGTGATCAATTCGCCACCAAGGTATTTATTAACAAATGCAAAGGTAAAAAAAGAAAAGAAAAGGTGGATTGGACACCTTTGGAAACACTTTTAATTTACATTTATTTATCAGTGTGATAAATGTACCAAATTCAATAATGTTTCATCCAAGAATATACAGGTTATCTTGGTAATATGCTGGGTTTTTTTTCTCTTCCTGCAGACCTTTGCGTTGAAGTAGACATCAGAGCTAAAAAGAGACCGCATCCAATGGGTCACAGACACACACACAACACAACCATGTGTGATAAAACACACACACACACACACACACACACACACACACACACACACAAAATAACAAAACACAACCAGAGCATTGCTGTAGAGAAACGCTAATACAGAACTATGTTCATAGTGCTTAAGTTAAAGGGATACAAGACAAACCTGATGCTTTTTCTCTACGAAGCTCCCCCTAGCGTCTGTATGTGTGGATACGTGTGCGAGCCCTCGCTCGGTCTGAAGCTCTTTTCCTTTTCTTTGCATCTTCCGTCAAGGGTTTTCGCTGCTTCTTTGCCGGCTCTGCCATTATACACATGTTTGCAACAATCGCTAGCGTTTCGTTAGCCTGCCTCTGTGCTGGGGATGCAGGATGTAAACTGATCCTGCTTCTCGCGATGTCTGAGACTGAAGGTCGGCGGGTAGGATACACCGAACTTGCAAGTGGGATATTCTTCCTACAGGCAGTAGGAGCGGGCGAGAGAGCCTTCATTCGCCCTGTAATGAGTCATTTAACCATATTCCGACTTAACGAAGATTATTAATTAACACGAAAACGTTGCCCTTTCACACATAAAATAAAATATTTTTTTCAATGAAAATAGCATGTGTTTGTCGGTACTGGCTCAACTTTATAAACTTTGTAACAATAAACACTAATAAACATTTATTTTGATCACCTCGGATCAAAATCTAGTATGTTAACTTAATTTTGGTAAAGATCTGACTGTTGGGATTTACAGTGTCCTGTGATAGTCTTTCATTGATAAAGTTATCACACAGGTGTCCATGTGTCCTATAAATGATTTAGGCACACCATGACATGGCACCTGAGGTAATCACTGATTTCATATTGGTAGGCAGACCTACAATAGGTGCTATGTGCTGTTCATTGGTGTAATTGATCTTTCTTTCATAAAGCTGCTCGATGATACATTTGATTTACAGAGACAGACCGATAACTTAGTGTTCCTGTAAATTTCTTTAATTTCAGGGTGTTTTCTGATTGGTAGTTTTAAGTACATGAAGCAGCTGTAACACATCCCAGGAGTTAAATACATGGCATACTAATAAGAAGCAATACATTTCAAAACCTTTACAGTGGCGAACGAACAATCAGACAACATTTTAGCGGCAGTAGGACACCGCCATTTTATTTAGCTAGCTGGCAGAGTACAAGAGCTGGAGAGCGATGTTCATCTTTTGTGCAGAATAAACAGGAATGGAATATGCTGGACAATGTATAACACACTGAACACTTCAGCCTTAGCCTTGTCTAACCCATTGGTTTACTTTTGACATTGAAAGCTGGGTTGTTCTTCCACTGAACAAAGTAAACTGACTTAAAGTATGAAACTCACAACAGTAACTTTGTTTGGAGTTCTAAATTGAATGTGACATATCAGAGTCATATCACAGTAATCTGCATGTACTTAAACTTGACCTCTGTTGCATAGCGTTCTCAGTATGAAGAAGAGAGAGCACACTGTCTACAGTGGTGTATGGCATGCTCAGCGGTCGCCTACAACACATATATAATACATATAACTGTACATGGTGCATGCTACGTAAGAGTTAGTGTTAAGAGACAAGTGCAGTAATTTACAAAATCCCAAGTATGGGAATATGATGAATTCTGTATAATCACAATGATGCTACTTAAGGCCTTGTACATAGACATCTATAGCATACAAATGTCCATGTACTTTTCATTATTATAATAGCCTTCAAGATCAAATTTGGATTCTGATTAAGTATTTTATTGCAATCAATGGCGCTTTCAGAGGCTTGATATTTCTGTTTTCATTTCACTGTCATTGGAAACTATTCTGAGTCACATCTTTCAAATCTGCTGTGTGTCTGGGTGCCTAATGTTGCTGAAAATGCCAATATTTCTGGCAATGGCTTACAGACTTTCTATTATCCCAACATAGTGTTTGAACGTGTCTCAAAGCACAAAACTGACCTAAATGAGTGCCCTATCTCTTTTAGTAATGCTAGACAAGCAGAATTTTATAACTCTGAGAAACTTTAAAAATCAGCAGGCTGGGCTCTTTTCATTATGGCTGCAGAATCAAAACATTTCTAAACATTCACACAGTGTTCAGAAAGGTTTTTCTGACACCTGCTGCAGTCTCTGCAATGCTCCTAGAAGTGCTATAGGCATTCAGCTAATTGCTAATCGCTAACTTTATCCTTCTGTCCTCTCTACTATTACTATCTGTACAGACTCTTAGCTTGACAGTTCGCTGGTATTGACAATGGCTACAAACTCAAAAAATAGTCAAATTTTGACTTATCATTCTACATTCCTTATTAAGAAAAAAAAAAGTTTCTTGATATATAAATAACTAGGTGATGGTCAATGCAATAAGAGGAAGAGAAAAAAGAGATTATCAAGAGGGCAGAGGTTGAAGACTGAAGCATTTGAACAAAGGTTGAAGTATTTTCACAGCATTAAATGTGCAAACTCTTTCAAATGATCTCTATGTGGACATAAGAATGTACCAAATATTGCATTTATCTGTAGAAAACATTCAGATACTACATCAAATAATATCTGTTTATAGTATAAGTATATATACTTTTTTGAGGGAAATTTGGTCTCTGCATTTAACCCAATCGGTGAATTAGTGAAACACAAACAGCACACAGTGAACACACAGTGAGGTGAAGCACACACTAATCCCGGCGCAGTGAGCTGCCTGCTTCAACGGTGGCGCCCGGGGAGCAGTGAGGGGTTAGGTGCCTTGCTCAAGGGCGCTTCAGCTGCGGCCCACTGGTCGGGGCTCGAACCGGCAACCCTCCGGTTACAAGTCCAGAGTGCTAACCAGTGGGCCACGGCTGCCCTGTTTTATTCCCCCCTTAGCTCTACCAATGTCTATCATAGTAGGCAACCACAAAATAAGTAAATCGGCATAAAAAAAGTACCATGCTGGCCCCTGTTCCACCTAAAGCATTGTTGAGTAACTACCATAGTAACTGTGTCTCTCCACCATGTCACTATGGTAGTTGATCAACAATGCAAAAACGCCTTGCTGGAAAATGCTCCAGTAGGTCTCACTGGCATTTATTTGGCATACATAGGTCACACAGTGCAGTAAGAGTGGTAGCAGCTGCAGGAAACAGAAAGTTTAAACAGACGGCAGTTTCTGCCACATACTTTATAGCTCCACTGAGCATATAGAAGGTGACATGAACTGGATTCACATCACTGATGTGAGAGTATTTACATGCCTATTGCACAGAAATTAAGTGCCTATACTATGAAAGTGCACATTCAAAAATGTGTATGCTCAGAGCATAAGCAAAATGAAAACAAAATGTATTGTATCCTTCGTTCAGAGTGTAAAGTTGCAATATGACATGCTGTCTGTAAACTGTAAACACAAACATGCTTATTTTGGATTTAGAGGGGTAAAGGTGTATGTTCATTGTTGCTTATTGTTACTGTAATAGTTTTTAGATATGGCAGTGTCAACTCCCACTGCTCTCTATATATGTTGAGCAATAATGGTATACTCATAGCTAGAGCATTATCCATTCGTCGGTGGATGTGAGATTCACAGATGCTATACATGTGACTTGTTAGGGTCTGGACAGTTGGCCAGAGAAATGCCACACTTCACCAAACATAACGCTGGTTTGCACTGCCAGGGGACCTATAAAGCTATCTCACAAGGTCTCTGACCATGTGTGGAGTAAATCGTTTCAGTAGGAGATCAACACACTAGACTAGGAGACCTCCTAGTGGTTTACACATGCTGTTGCATATTCATATTACATGGTCGTGTTATCAGGCAGTGTTGTTCACTCTGTTGTGTCTTCAATGAAGTGATTTGCTAAACTAAGTGTCAAAGCAAATTTTTTGGCGTTGTGGTCAGTGTTGATGGTGGGTCTTTTTTTTGGAGTTTCTTCATTCCTTAATTCTTTTTTCAGTGCATGGCAGCCGGGAGGCCACGGGTACAGTTCAAAGTGCTGAAACCTGGCAGAGTGACCCGTCCGTGGGTGTAGATGTCCCGGTCAAGCCCCTGGTTCATCCTCTTGACCAGGTTCTTCTCGTAGAGCAAGGGGTGGTAGGCCCCAAGCGTGCACGCCGCGTCGACGAAGCGCTGGTAGTAGTGACACAGCTCGGTCTTACGGCGAGACGGCAGGAACTCATAGACGTGCACCACCTCACACAATGACATCATCAGAACTGTGCCTGGGAGAGAAGAGAAAAAAAGGTTATGATATTTTTTAAATTATTTTTATTTTTAATTAATTCATTTTTTATTTTTTATTTTTTTATTTATCCACCACATTAATTCATAGGTTATGACATCATAATATCAATTTAAAAACGTAAAGGAATTTCATTGCTTTTGTTGCAATGATATAAGTTTGTGTTAAAACAATATACGTTTAAATTAACATTAATGAATACTCAGGTCCGGCAGAAGGCATGGGCAATTGGGGCAAATGCCAAGGGCGCCAAACTACCAGGGGCAACAGGAGCTATAGGCTACAACATTGAAAACACGTTGATTGTCAAATAATGACATAGACGGTTTATACGGGAGCAGCAATAATTCATTTTCAGTGATATCGGCTAAATAACAGTCATGAGACGTTCAAAGCCTAGTGCTGCAGAATACTAGCCTAGAAATCTAGACGCGCCCCTAGCAAATTACATTTGCTGCCAGGGCTAGTCTAGCAACTCTCCGTTGGCTTGTGAGCTCCAGAAATCGAAACTTAATCAGGCCTTTGAAATCGTGTATAGAGTCGTTTGGTGGGCTTAACATAATGATTGATGGCAGAGTTGCAACAGTTTGGCTTGAATTCCCTGCTACTTGAAAACAAATATCCTATTAAGTCCCTATTGGCGTGCAGAGGGAATTTGAAAGACAACTGATTATCCCGCCCCTCGGACTGAGCACTGCGAACGGTGAGTGCCCAGACCCTACATTTTAATGTGGGTCTGGCTCGCCAGGCTAGCAGAATACAGAAAAGTGCACAGGTTGAAAAACTTTTCTCCCGCATATGATGAGTGTGCTGATCTTCAGCCTGAATCGGCAGGTTGCTAGCAGTGGAACGTAGCAAAGGGGGCGACAATGTAATAAGGTAAAAATTGCATCTCACCATGTCACCGAATCAATAAGCTCGTTTCCCCGCAATAAGACGGTCCTATCACGGGGTGATATGAGACAGCGACACTCAAAGTGCGTTCCTAATATCACGTTTAAATGCACACCTAACAGACGGCATCATATTCAATAGGTAATCCGATTTCTGTATAGTATAATAATATAGCCTGTAATAATAGTATGTAATATGTTATTTTTTCCATGCGGTCCAGTAGGCTATCGCTGGAAAGTAGCAACATTGAGCTCCTGCACACATTGAGACCAGCCACGATCTCAACTCTGCAGCCAGGGGCATCTGCGAAGGTAGAACACAGTCGAAAGTGGCACACAGTCTGTGAGCATGGGGGCGACATATTTCTATTTCGCCCAGGGTGCAGAATTGCCTTCCGCCGGCCCTGTGAACACCGGTGTGATAAAGAAAATGATATTATGTAGTGTAGAGCAGTAGGTGGTGGGTACCTAATAGGCCAGAGGAGGGGGGGTTCTTCTGGATGGGTTCTGCCATGTTCTCCTGGATCTGATTCCACAGCTGCCACTCCACCCGTGGGTGCAGGATGTAGAAAGGCTGTTGAGGGTGCAGGCGACGGTACCGCTGATATTGCAGGAAGATGGGATAATCTGTCTTGTTGTACCACTGCAGAGGCAGACATAACAAGTTTGCAGAAGTTATTATTTTATTATTATCTACATTTACAACATATGAAGAATTTGGTTCAAAAACGCTCTATCCTCCATTTTAATGAATTTTCATAAATATTTGTTTGATTAGTTTTCCAGGTATAATCAGGGGAACTGCAAGTAGGTTATAGTTATTTCATTTATCAACTACAATTTTACTGATACTACCTGAAAACACATAATTAAATAACCTGACTTATTAATTTCATCAATATAGATATTGTGTTTAGGATTGGAATTTATAAGAAACACAAACACGGTGTGAGAACAAGCCCAAGAGAGGGCTGCCTGCTCACTTCGCTCAGGTCTGAGGAGTAAGGGGCAGGGTCCCAGCCCACTAAGATGCCAGTGCTGTACAGGGAACTGGACAGAAACCGATGGTCTTCCGGCGCCATCACCTACACATCGCCAGCCAAAACCAAAACACACAGCAGAGATAACTCTCTTCATGACCAATTACACACATATGCTCTCGCAATGTTTCCATATCTCAAAATGCCTGGCAGTTAACAAAACACTTATAAAAACTGAAAAAGCTATTTATTTGGATTTCCTTATTCTCTATAAGTAGCTGGTGCAACAATAGGTGATTCCTCCACTATGCAATTCATTGTGTAATGTGTGCATTCTGCCTACACTATTGCACAGACAATGTAATACAGTGTGTCTGCATAAAAATCTTATTAGAGAGGCACCAGATGTTCTGGGGCTCTAAGGCAATATTCCTGCTTTTCTCATTGACCTCATACGAGCCTTTGACCTGTTTCTCTCCTATGTAAGGGATTTGCTTCCAAAAATAACAGACAGTATTAAGCCAGAAACATCCAGGCAATTACTGCACATTCTTGTCTTATCACTGTGTGTATGAAATGGCAGTAACAAATGGGAGCTGTTCAGAAGGAGAAGAGATGTTACTAACCTGGGAGTTAATGAGGCGAATTGTTGTTTTGGAGCCCACATCTTTCTCAAAGCCAGTTGTGGGGGCAGCATTGAACCGCACTACAGCGTCATGGGCATCTGTTTAAAAAATATTAATAATAAATAAATAAATAAACATATTAAATAAATGTTAATGTTAAATATTTTTTTATTTAAAAGTGAGTGGTAAAATCTTACACATTGCTGATATTAAGTGTGGCATCAAAAAGTAGCAGCTGAAGAGACTAGGCCTATTTGTGTAACATTTGTAACCATACCTAGTCAGTAATTAGTAAGTATTTTTTTGTTTTTTCAGAACAGGTTGCAATTATTTGTATGTGTAATGACATCCATATAGAGCACAGACAGTGCAGTCAAGGCTACAGGGGGGAAAAAAGGCAATTTTACAACTCTTAAGTGAGGGAGAGTATTGGAGCACATCCTTCAAACGCTCACACATCGTTTCAGGTAACATCAAGAACCCTTCACAAGCAGACACCTCTGCTGTGGTAGCTCCTATATGTGTATCACGGGAATGAGTGTGTGGGTGAGCAAGGTCATAGGACAAGGAAAGACAACAGATGAAACACTCAAACATACACAAAACATGATAGTCCTGCACAGCATTAAGGGTAAGGCTTGGACCTCTTAACCAAGAATGAGGTAAGCCACCTCCAGTTGTTTCCAATAATATCCCAAACAGGGTGCAGTGTGTTATACTGTAGGTAACAGAGCACAACTTGTACATGCAGTGTACACTTGCACACCGATATTGACTTGCATACAGATTGTTTGTGGTTTTTGGGACTGGCACCTCTTGCTCTACTGATTAGCGGCGGGTGGGCTGATGGTATTTATCCAAGGGTAATAGTTGATAACGGAGTGCCAGATTGTTGGAGAACAGCATGACAATGGAAATACTTTGAGAATAGTGTTGTGGGCCTTTGGGAGCAGAACTGATTAGCCAGCTATGATTGGCACCAGGGGAGAAGGCAGTTTTTAACTCTTGGCAAATCTTCACCAATGTCCCAGGAATAAAACCTCAATTCTCTGTTTCTCCTTGAATACAGAAGTCAGTGGAGGCACATTTTTAACAAGGACAAGGTTTTGTGAAATACAAAGAAAAATCAACAAATATAACAGTTAAGCCATTACTTACAGGTCTGGCTTCTAGCAATGGTTAACACACTAGCCTACTTATTTGCAACCTTTTCTAAGGTGAGCTTAGTAGTGAGCCTTTTCTAAGGTGAGCTCAGTAGTGAGCCTTTTCTAAGGTGAGCTCAGAGTGAGCCTAGTAGTGAGCCTTTTATAAGGTGAGCTCAGTAGTGAGCCTTTTCTAAGGTGAGCCTAGTTTCTTTTTTGGGGAGCAGGTTGCTCTGGTGGTGCTATTTTGTGCACCATCAAACAGATACTGTAATAAATGGAGAATGGAGTTTATTTTGCACTTTATACTGCAGTACTATCAAATCACTAAGAAATGTAAAAATAAACCGCCCTAAGGCTGTAAATACATGTGGGCAGCCGTGGCCCACTGGTTAGCACTCTGGACTTGCAACCGGAGGGGTTGCCGGTTCGAGCCCCGACCAGTGGGCCACGGCTGAAGTGCCCTTGAGCAAGGCACCTAACCCCTCACTGCTCCCCGAGCGCCGCCGTTGAAGCAGGCAGCTCACTGTGCCGGGATTAGTGTGTGCTTCACCTCACTGTGTGTTCACTGTGTGCTGTTTGTGTTTCACTAATTCACCGATTGGGTTAAATGCAGAGACCAAATTTCCCTCACGGGATCAAAAAAGTATATATACTATACATACATGGATCAGCTCCTACCTATCTCATACCTATCTCTTTGCCTAATCCAGAATTCTTCATGGATCCTGCCGACGACACCACAGCGCAGGTCTTGAATGCCCCGATGTCCATGTTCAGGGGCCGGGGAGGCAGCAGGGTGGCCCAGGGGAAGTGGGCAAAGGGCTCCATCTCTTGGGTCAGGGTGGTGATGGAGACACTGTCCTTCATCTGGCAGAGCAGCTCGGGGCCGGAGCGCTTGGGGTGGCGAGCCCCAGCTCCCACGTCAGCGAACTGCACCCCATACTTGTTCATCGCCTGGGTTTGGTGATGGAGACACAGGTTAACTCTTTATGTTCATTAAATAGAAATGAATAAAAAACAAAATAATAATAAAAAATTGTACAGTGCAAAAAGTTTAAAGTGAGGTAGTGATTGGACGGTAAGCATGTTATCAAACTTTTATCAGTGCCAACAGGGCTGCTGGAGATTTTTGCATTTTTTTTAGCTAACTAGCTAGGTTTTTCAGGTAGCTAGCTAGTTTTACTCCATCTCCATCTAACATCATTATGATATAACACAACGAGTGTGAAATGTATTAATTATATGCAAATCAAACAATACAACTCTACTGTGAAGCCCTCCTCACCTGATAGTTCTGCACCACCTTCCTCAGCCTCTTCCCCAGCATGGTGCTCGACATCTCATCATCCCACACTTCTCCCAGGGTGCCGTTTGGCCCAAAGAACTCAGTGTCCGACCCGGCGCCGCTCAGCTCACCCTTGCGCCGGCCTCCGAAGAAGGTCTCAATGGCGCGGGTGAAAGGCCGTGGCAGCCAGGAGAAGAAGCCACCGTGGGGCTTGCGATCCTTGGGCCTCGGGCGAACGTCCCGGTGGTGGTCCGTCTCCAAGGAGTGGTTGACGGAGGAGAGTACGGGAATGGGTCGGCGCGGGTCACCAGGGACAACCCCGGGGAGCTTTTGTGGGTCAACGTAGATGGGCTTTGACCCGCCACTTCGCAACACCTTCAAATAATTCATTATGTTGATATGCATATAAATATGCAAAAGTATCAATATGTATGCATTGCACAGTTTGTATATCTGGAGAAAACTGTACCATCAATATGTACAATATATACACTGCCTTTCATTGGCTCTGTACCTGTACTCTGCTAAATGACAATAAAGTTGAATCTAATCTAAACTAATATAATATAAATATCAATATGAATATCAGTATGAATATGTATATACAGTATGTAATGTGCATGTAATATGGTAGCTATACTTGATCACCATACTGAAAGACCTGGGACTTTCCTTTACAATACCTTGACAAGAGAGTGTGCTCTTGGCTGAGCGCGGGTCCTGGCCCGTTCCCCAAAGATGGCATCCGTAACGGGCACACTGTTTTCAGCACAGAGCGTGTAGAGCACGGCCATGCTCATGCAGAAGAGTGCCATGCACAGCGCCCCTCTGCGGGCACGGCGCCGCAGCCGCCATAACTGGCTCACGCGGTCCATCCCCGCTCCAGTGATCTGTGAAAGGGAAAAGGGGGAGATAGGAAAGAGGCAAGAATACATCAAAATGTATTTTTAAAATAAAATATCAAATACCTTAATTTTAAGTGTATCAAAATAAACTACTATATACAGTAGCCACGCCAAAGTAAAACACTGTATTTAAGGAGCATGAAATCACTTTGCAAACCTTCCATATCTGCCTATTTACCGGCAATCTATTCCTTCATCAGTACACTGACTCTGTTGATTAAGTGGACAGTGTTTAAGAGCAACAGGTTTTCTTTGCCTAGATTAACTGTGCTAACCTGCCTGTTAGCCTACATCTCATAGCCTAAATACTGTATCAGATGTGCAATCAAAAAGTCAAGTCTTGTCAAGCGGTACAAAGAAGTGACAAGTCTGACATTGTCAATGCTTGTCCAAATTGCTTGATATTGCACTGTATAACGCTGTTCATCACGAGGGAACATGACCCTTTAAGTTGTTTTTTAACTAACTGGCGATTGGATTGAGGTTGGTGTGAGAGGGAGAGAGAGAGATGCCATCATACATCCAAAAGTAGGCTATTGGTTTTGCCAAAAATATTTGGCAGTATTTTTTGATACAAAATACAAAGCCATTTTCTTGTACAAATTACAAAATACTATATATATATGTATCATAAATACAGCCCATCCCTGCATATGAGGAAGTTATTATGAAAAAGTGGATACATGGAAAAATAACAGAGAAAATCATCAAAATATGTTTCTGAGAACGAGGAATAAATACGAACCAAGACGAGAGACAGACAGAAGCATGTGCACACAGGAATCAACATTTCCCCTGGCAGAGCTCAGGATTAGGGGCGGATTGACGGGCTTAATTCACACACAGCTGCTAAAACAGCAAAGTGAAGTGAGATGGAGAGGGGAGGAGAATGCAAATATTGAGAGACGAGAGATTTGACAGATATCTGGGGCGGAATCCTATCCATCTTTTACGGGGGCCGGGAGACAAAAAAAACACCATAGAGTGTTTTTGCGGTTTGCATCGTGACCACAGATGACTGACAACATAGCCTACAGGAGAGTGCTCATCCTCTACTGAGCCATGACAGGACCTAGGAGAGCAGTACCGTGCTAAGCCTGGGAGAGCTTGCACATGTTAATGAAGTCAGGGAATTAAAGATCCAGAGTTTTTTTTTCCTGCCCTAAGCAGGCCAGGGATGATTTTCTTTGAACTTTGACAAATGTACTGCGTGCAGGATTTAGACTTCCATTACTGGCATAGATCTGCACAGGAGGGACGTAAACCCCAGCACTTGTTAGGACTCGTCGTATGGAACTCCACTGTTCTGTATAAAGCAAATCTTTCAGCCGACGTCATTTGTGGTTTTTAGTAAACTAAGTGACACAGCATTAGTTATTGCTTGTGACATTATGAGGCATCTGTAAGTGGAAGTGACTCAGCTGTTCAAAACAGCAATCATTTAGGCATGCACTCTGCTATCTAATGAAGGGGGAAACAGTCTTCTGAATGATTTCTGGGAAATCTTCCAAATGATGTCTGTTTTGTCTTTCTTCCACAAGTTGACCCTTAATTTGTATCCCAATGTGAGGATGCCGGATAAGATCACAAAGCCAACTCAAAGAAAGATCTTGTTATATATCATTACAATGACATGGAATGACAGGATAACTACACATGCATGCATGCACTAAACTGTTTAGCCACTGCAATCATGACTCACTTTTCAATAGTGGGGAGTTTGATGAAAAATCAGCAACTGTTTTTTTTTATTTATTTTTTTATCACTGCTGCTAGTAGGAGATGTTTTACAGAATGCCTTTGGGATGTTTTCAATAGTGACAGGAGAGGGAGAGCACATAATGTTACACACATAATAATTTCCCACAAATCATGCAATTAGTTCAGTGAGATCGAATGGCATTTCTTTTCTTGCAGGTGAGCATATAGATGCTACTGTTTTGAATGAAGGAGTTGGTGAAAGCTACAGTGGTTTGGCTAGTTCGTTCCCTGTTCAGCTATCTTAAAAGCCTACTCTAAACCCAAAAGGAATTGTTTATCCTACCTGCTAAAAATGTCAGAATCAGATGACTCAGAGAATCACAGACATCACAGAAGAGAAACTTGTGTTCACCTTCACCACTAGCAAGCTCCACTATGTCTCTCTCTCTTTCTCTTTCTCTGTCTTTCTCTCTTTCTCTTTCTCTCTCTCTGTTCCCACAAGACAGCTGCAGCTCATTCAAAACACAGCTGCAAGAGTCCTCACATGACACTAAAGGCTGAACACATCCCCCTAAATACTCCATGCTGGCAATGTCTCTTTGGCAGGTTCAGAGCCATTGCAGAGACAACGTATAGTCTAGCAATCTAGGAAAAAAATAACCCAACCCAAAACTAATTGCAACAGAAATTATTTTTGTTGTATTCAGTTCATGAAACCTTCCCATGTCACATACCAAAAGTCTATGAAAATCCAAGTGGTCAACATTGTCAAAATTATTTGGGAATTATTTGTGCATAGGTCAATGGCCGGTATTGGCAGTTTTACTGAAACAGTGTACACTGAAAACTTAATTTAGTGTCTCTCCCTTTCAAAAGTTTTGACAGAAGTAGATTTCATGTTTGTGGGTTGATGAGTGTGGACTAACTGCTCAATTGCGTCTGAGAAACTGCTAACCACGTTAGCTAAAATGACATCTCGACATGACGAGCTAATAATCGCAGCTAATTGGACATTTCACGCAATTTGACAGACACTTTAAGCTGAATACAGGCAAGCTGCCCGGCTGGCTCATCCAAACCACACACTGCATGCGTGAAACAAACACTATCATGGAACTTGGACATCACAATAAATGAGGATACCCATAAATAAATCTGATACAAAGTTTAATTGACAGAAATTAATTTTGTGTGTATCATCTAGAAACTACAACAGTAGTTTTCTTAGTCTTTCTTAGCAGCCCATCGGTGGTTCTCAAAGTTGCTGTAACCTACTGGTTGTGCTTTGGGGTTAGTAGCGCGCCTGCAGGTGTACGGCCGGTGTACGGAAAATGGCTTCATATTTTGTATCAAAATACTTTATACTGTGGGTGTGTATTTTTGTAGTTTAAAAATATTGGCAAATATCTTTGGTAAAACCAGAGCCGGACAGTAACGGAGTACATTTACTTGAGTACCGTACTTGAGTACAGTTTTGAGGGATCTGTACTTTACTCGAGTATCATTTTTGGGGAGTACTCATGACTTTACTCAAGTACACTTGAGAGGCAAATATTGTACTCTTTACTCCACTACATTTCTATCCATAACCGTGAGTACCCGTTACTACTTTTAAAAAAATAAAAGGAAAAAAGAAAAATCTCGGAAACCCTCAATTTGTTGTTTCCCTCTCAAACGTGATTGGATTGTGCAGGCGCCACTGATTTTCCGCCAAAGTCAACTCTATGGTCAGATTTAGATAAGAGACAAAGCCATGGACGAAACAATGGATGAAGACGCAGCAGGTCCATCCCGGGAATTGTGCCAACACTGTAAAAAATACAACTTGCCTTTAGTACTGCCAAATAACTTTTCTGACTAAACAGAACTCAAATAATCAAATAGTGTAGTAAAACTCATTATAACAAGTTTTCACAACTAATTTGGGAATTTCACCTAACAAACTTAAGAAACTGAGTTGACTCAACTTGTATAATTAAGTATCTATAAGAGAGAAGTTTCCCAAAGTTCACTGAACTTCTTAGTCAAGTTGGCGCAAGCGCATTGTTTCCTAACGTATCAAGGCGACCTGTGGGCTGCAGCTTGAATTTGTCAGGAGGACAGAAGCCAGTCACCTTCCCTACCTGTATGCAGCGTGGAGCAAATGACAACAGCATTGTCAAAGGTAAGTAAGGCATTTAGTTTTATCCAATATCCAATTGTTATGATAGTCAGTCTTTCTCGGTGTCGTGTTGCTTTAGCTAAGCTGATCTGACTGCCCCCATTCCGTTAGCAGTTATCACTAGCTAACGTTAGTGATGTCTAGTTATGACTGTGAATGGTAGAAGCTTGCAATGTTCTGGGAAGACATAACCGGTAATGCTGAACAAGGATGTTCCTAAAACATTCACTTTCAGGAACAATTTTGTGTAAAATGGATGTCAGCAAGGAACGTTCTTGGAAATAGTGTGGTGTTGTTGAAATAGTGGCTATTAGGCTAAGCTAGCCTGCTAGATAATCTTAGTAGCTTAATTCCACAACTAGTGATAGCCGTAGCTGCTACAGCTCAATTATCAGTATAATTGTCTGGTTAGCTATTTCCTTGTTTTGCTGAAAACATGTATGTTCCTAAAATATTCACCTTTATAGAAAGACCTTTGAATTGGATGCCAGCGAGGATAGCTAGCTTACTGTGGAGTAAGCTAAACCCCTGATTAAACCTCACTCCCGCCCAAAGTTTTTAGCAATGTCTTGCAACTGTTGCTACTCGATCTGCAGAGGCGCTGCATATAGGTTGACAAAAATTAAATGGAAATGTAATTTTTAATGCAACATATGTCAATAGAATGCAGGCACATAAAACAATGGCAACCCCACATTCGCCGATCGCGCTCCCTTAAAAATGCTTGATCAGAGCCAACAAATGGACAAGTTATAGCTTCATCACTACGTAAATGTCCTCCAAGATGTTTAAAAAAGTCCACTGCACTACAAACCTATATAAAAAATAACAATTTTCTACTCTTGTTTGTTGTTGCAGACTCTTCTGTTACAATGCAATGTAAGGAGTGTCCATTTTCTCACCCGGATGTAGAGACCCTCCTGACCCATTACAGGCTTCATCACGGTCACCAGGGAAAAAGCTGGCTCTGCCTCCACCCCAAGTGCATGTGCATCTTTAAGACTTCAGGTAAGCTTACATTAAAATTTAATTTGGCAAGGTACCATGCAAAAGACAAATCACCTCAGGTCGAAACTACATTCAGTTGTCAATAGTGTACATTCCAATGTGATTGTAGTGCAGTGGACTTTTTTAAACATCTTGGAGGACATTTACGTCGTGGTGAAGCTAGATTGGGAATTGTTTAGAGGAGCAGTCTTAACGTCTTAATATGGACTATGCTGACCTACAGACACTCACCGGCAGCAGAGCCATAGAGATAAATAAACGGCTCTGACGGCAGTATCTTTGCATTGCACCATGGGATGTCATTTTCAAATAATGCCGGTCAACATTGCATTTTATTATTATTGTTGTTATGTGTTGTCTGTTTTTTTATATGAACATAAAAAATGCGTTGGTCTCGAGGACTCTGAAATTACGAGTCCTTCTCCTCCCGCTGTGGTCCGAGACCGAGTCAAGACCGAGTCTTTGAAGGAACGAGTCCGAGACGAGACCGAGAAAGCAGAAATTGGTCTCTAGACCGGACTCGAGTCCGAGACCGGACTTGAGTACTACATCACTAAGCTATAACTTGTCCATTTGTAGGCTGCGACCATAGCATTTGCAATGTACAAAACTTTGCGACACACAAAAGTAGGAAGCACAAACACTACACATTTAGGGAACTCGAAAATGCAGTAGGTGCACCAGTTAATGATGAACTCAACGTGTTTTAAAATGTATGCAAATGATCGCATATTTTATTAGATACTGCCTAATTTGCATATGTAAACACTAAATTACAGAAAACTTGTAATACATTATTTTCTCATATTAATGTAAGTAATCTACTGGGAAAGTTTCATAGTGATATCTGCTAGTTAAAAATGTTACCCTATTCACCTGTAGTGTCTCGCCTTAAGTAAAAAAAAAAGAATTAAGAAGACATCTGAGCTGCACCAGCATTCCTCTCCTTCTCTTTACATTTTCTGTCCTGGCCTGGTTGCACCAGATGATCGCTAAAAGGCACACATGCGGAGAACCATTGTCTTTTAATTTATTTTTTTGCAAATTTAGTGATGTAGTTCTGTGCTTTTCCACCAAGGATGCAGATGCTGAGGAGGACTAGAGGCATGAAAATGGGAATCTTGACCGTCATTGAAGACGACCTCGCCATGAAAGCACCAGACACTGTCACCAATATCACCATCGTCCTGGAAGAGACTGTTGTTCTACAGGACATCAAGGATCTTCCATCTGCACTGGCCTACCTATGCGGACTCCTGCATGACATGGGGTGCCAATACTTATGACCCCTGTATTTTAAGGAAGAACATTTATTTATTTATGATACATTATTCATTCACAAAGAAAATTGGTGTCCTTAAATGGTGGATATTCCCTCATTTTTTAACTTAAGGCATTAAGATCAATTTCTAAAAGATGATTTAATATTCCTCTTTTTAGTCAGCGTTAGCAGAGGTGCCAATAATTCTGGAGGGTACTGTAGGTCAGGGGTGTTCAAACTGGCTAAAAATAAAAACATTGTTTGATCTATTTGGATTTGAGTTGTTATTTAGACTTGTTTTTTCTTGTTAGAGTCAATGTATTAGTTGGAATTGATATATATTTTCAAGTTGGGAGTATTTGTTGATTCAACTTGATTATCTAAGTTATTTACTGTCAAGTAAAACTTACTCAAAAAAGCTAGTGAAATGTGTTGACTTGTTTTTTTAAGTTGGAAGAACTTTTGATTCAACTTGAATTTTTGAGTTGCCAACCTAATGTAAGTCCACCTTACTTACAATACTAAGTTGGCATTACTAGATATTTCAAGTTAAAAGCACTTGATTCAACTTGACTTTTTAGTTGCTAACCTTAAAAGCACTTGATTCAACTTGTAAGTCCAACCTTACTAACAATACTAAGTTTGCATTACTAGATATTTCAAGTTGGGAGCATTTGTTGATTTAACTTGATTATTTGAGTTCTTCACTGTCAAGTTGAAATTACTCAAAAAAGCTAGTGAAATGTGTTGACTTGTTTTTTTAAGTAAACGCAGAGAGTTTTTTTTTACAGTGAACCCGTGGCCACACTTATTTCAAGTTAATGATAGTTTTCGCTTCAAGTGTTTCAATTACAAAATAGTGTTTTGTATTTGAAATACATATTTTAAATAAATGTATTAGAAATACTGCCCATTCCTGGCAACATGGAAAATTGATGAAAATGACCTGATTTTACTTTCAATTCCTTTTACATTCTCCAAGGTATTAACATTAACATTTTTCCTAACTCCATGTAGGACGTTTCTGTACATAAATGTAAGCACTGTGGCAGTAATGCAATATTTACTCGTGTACTCTTGATACTCAAGTACTTTTAAAAACAAGTACTTCAGTACTTTTACTTAAGTAGACATCTGACTGTTGTACTTTTACTTGTACTTGAGTAAAATTTAGCAAAGCATATCCGTACTTTTACTCAAGTAATGAGTAAAAGCTGTGTACTCTGAAGCTGTGTACTCTGTCCGCCTCTGGGTAAAATACTTTTGGTGATGTGAAACCGTTATGTGGTTCCCTGCAATATTGCTCAAAAAATTGCCTTATGTATCATCCATATCTATGCCCATTGGCATCAATATAACCCCATAAAAAAAAAATGATCCTATCATGATCCTACCTGATCAACAGCTTTACACAGTGCAACATCATTCTGGGCATGCAATGACAGAGACTTCATTGATGTCAGAGACTTCATTCTTTGTGTTATATGTCAGTGTACCACAAGTTTGAAGCCATTATTTTAAGATAATAGAACTGTTACTGTGCACTTGCCAATGTTGTACCAGTGTTATTAGCTCTATTGCCATCCTACATCACTGCAGACTCACCAAACTCACTGTACTGTTGACTCACTACCTAAGTGGACGTGAATGACAACCTACCATTTGCTTCATTACAATATGTGGATGTTACAGGCTCAATCTGCTAATAATTATTTATTATTTAAGTCACTTCACACTCACCAGCTCTGCTTGTGCTGACTTATTTACTGTAGGATACCACTCTGCTATTGGTTATAATGTAATAAAGTGTGCGATAGACTCACTCCGCTAATGACTTATTCTACTAGAGGTGAATGCGTATACACTTTGCTAAAGGTTCTCGATGAACTATGTGGTCACAGTCACAATGAGGGCTATGGTATATGTGAAGTGCCAAGTGAACATGACTGAAAGATATCAGTATGGTCATGTATATAACCTCAGTTCTATACGGACATTAACTAACACATTGTAGCCCTGTTACTCTGCACAACAAGGCCGTAGCCATATACTCAACAATAGGTATTACATAGCCCTGTTCTTTTAATTTTTTTGTGTTATTCTATCTAATGGCATTGATTGAGATGAATAAATTACAACCATAACTATGATGATATGAACACATACCTATTACCTTATTATAGGAAAATAAGCCCAAATTTTGGGGCTGAAGAATGTTATTGAAAACCGTCTCCATAATTCCAAATGGAGACACTGAGTTGACCGAGTTGATTTAATGTAGCTAGAACAGGTAAAACTTGAGGCTGGCTTGCCAGAGAATAGTTCATTATTCTGGATTACAGCAGAGTTCTGGTAGTTCTGCTCCAAGCACAGAAATTTTGTAAAGTGAAGCCAAGACAATGAACTCAGATCTAGAACACTCATGGCTAGATATATAGAGACAGAATATACATTCCTATCTGGGGTCAGATGTAGCCTTCCGGGGTAGATTTAATTAAGCTGTCTCTTCTGGGGTGAGCAATTAGTTAGGTACACCACTTGATGTTCTGTCTGCTTACAATAAACATCCTGTTCTTAGCCATTTCTGTGGCTGAAACAAAAAGACAGTAACAATAAAACCACCAATAATCAACAGGGTTGTACCATCCAATGGAATTATGACCTTGTTTTGAACATTTAGCAAAATATTATTTGTCTCCACAATTACAGTTCCAGCGTAAAATGACTATATAGACCTTAATTCCATGGGCGGATTATGAACTTTCGGGCCCCTGGGCCAAGATATATTAAGGGCCCCCTGCTTATTGTCATATATGTGGGAGGGGGGGTTTGGGGGTCCTCCCCCAGAATTTTTTTTTTATTTGTTTGATGTGATTTCCTGTATTCTGGTGCATTTTGGGGATGGACAATACTAAATTCAATCAGATTCATAGCCTACATCCTGATGTGTTGATATTGAGGCAGTGATTCCATGCAAAGACTTGGGCTTCAGGGCCCCCTGGGCCCCTGGGCCTGGGCCCGGTAGGCCCGTGCAGTAATCCATCCCTGCTTCTAATTCTATAGCCTCAAAGACTGGACATTACCAATATCAGTGAATCCGCCTATAAGATTTTGTGTTGTTTTTTCTCCGAAACACCCAAGGCCACCTATAAATATAATAAGTTTAGACTTCATCTTCTGCTGCTATTAACTGTGGTGTCCCTCAAGGATCAATTTTAGGTCCTCTTTTATTCTCTCTCTACATGTTGCCTCTCGGTTCTTTCCTGCAAAAGCATAATATTCAATATCACTGCTATGTAGATGACACACAGTTGTATTTATCACTCACATCTGATTGCACTGTTTAGCTGCCTTGATGAAATTAAATCCTGGATGGCCAGTAATTTTCTTCAACTAAACGATAGTAAAACCGAAGTAATTTGTATTTGGCTCCCACTGCTCTGTCACCAGCCTAAGTAATGCACTTGGTCCCCTGTCTGCCAACCTGCACAGTGTGGTCAGAAATCTAGATGTTTTATTGGACAGCTCACTTAACAAACAAACCAGTAGTGTGGTTAAAAGCCGTTTTTATCAGCTCAGAACCATAGATAACTTAAAGTACTTTTTTTTTATCTCACAATGACCTTGAAATTCTTATCCATGCTTTTATCACCTCAAGGCTACAACTATTGTAACTTCTTATATACTGGCATGACCGAATCTAACATTGCCAGATTGCAAATGGTACAAAAACAGCTGCTAGACTCTTAACAGACACTAAGAAGAGAGAGCACGTCATCTGGCTAAATTGCACTGGCTACCTGTAAAGCACAGAATAGATTTTCAAAATTTTACTCTTTGTTTTTAAAGCCTTAAATGGACTCCTTCTTATATCTCAGACATGCTATCCCCTCGTTCTGCACCTAGATCACTTAGGTCTTCTTTTAAACAGCTTCACACAGTTCCTCATTCAAGACTTAAAACAAGAAGCGACCGGACCTTCTCTGTTGTTGCCCCACAATTGCTAGTTTTAAATCCAATTTAAAGACCGACCTCTTCTCTCTCGCTTTTACTTCCTCCTGAGACTTCCTCTCTCTCATGCACTTTCCTTGTTCTTTTATGTTATTTTATTATCATTATTACTTTTATGTTTTTCATTTGCATGTTTTACTGATTTTATTCTGTTATTTTATTATCATTATTACTTTTATGTTTTTCATTTGCATGTTTTACTGTTTTTATTCTGTTCTATTGTTAAATGCTGCTTATTTATTTATCGCACTTCATCTCTTTTTTTTGTTTAAATTCATCTTTTATGCCTTGTTACTTCAACTTATTTTATTTTTATTCTTTTAAAGAAGTATTTTTTCTTATCCTATTATATTTCTGGGCTCCTCTTCTACCTATGTGTGTACAATTAATTACCTCTCTGCCTTACCTGTGAAGCACTTTGGGTCAACACCTGTTAAATGTGGTATACAAATAAAGTGACAGGGCTATCCATTGGTACCAAGTATATCGATCCTTCTGGGTTATAAAAACAGACGAAGTGACTGAAAAATAATAACGTCATGTAGAACAACCAACACTTGGCACATTGCCAGATTCAAGACAGTCTGCCCTACACACACATGAAAGGCATGTTGAGCTGCCAGCTTGCAGTGGTGAGATACATGTCAAAATATAAGAATTGTTGGTTACACTTTACTTGAAGGTATCTACATAAGAGTGACATGACACAGTCATGAACGTGCCATAAACATTATAAACAAGTCATAAACGGTTATGACTCAATGCTTCTGTGACTCGTTTCTGTCAAGTGTCATTCGTTTTTTGTCATGACAAGTTAGGGTTAGGGTTAGTGTCATTCTGTTTTTGTCATGACAAGTTATGACAGTGTCATGTCACTCTTATGTAGATACCTTCAAGTAAAGTGTTACCATAGCTTTTTGTTTTTTTTATTATTTAAATCAATGCAAGTATTAATACATGAAATTGTGGCAGATCTGGGTAGCCTTGCCCCTTGTTTTTCCTTGCCCCTGTTGCTCTTGGGTGCTCCTTGTTGGTGCCCCCCCCCCAATCCCAATCTTCCCCACCTTTCTTATGCAGCCCTTGCCCCCCCCCCATAAATGCACAAATAGGCTGACACCAGACATAATTTCACTGCATTTCTTACTTCCAGTAACTATATGCATGTGACAATAAACTTCCTTGTATCCTTGTATCCCCATAAAAAAAATTGGCCTTATTTCATCGCTTGTGTCATTAATGTACATTCAAATGCGTTAAACTAGTTGTCATAACTAGTTGTCATAGTTTGGTCAATTTTCATATGCACAATGCTGTAAAAGTCTTTGTTTTCTTTACATTGTCACAATGTCTGTCGACACAATAATGTGTTGCTTAGTTTTGAAATTGAAAATAGGGCTGCATTGTGCATTGTTCATTAGAAAATACTTCAAGAGTAAACTGTCCTATTGACAACAAGACAAAAGAGTTCGACTATCTTGACATAAACAATGGCGTCAAAGAATGGCGTCATGCCTTTTTGATTGCACTGACCATTTTGTTGATATAAATATTTGCTTTTGAGGCATAAAGTAAGCATTTTGAGCAAGATACGTACTTTTGCAGGTTATTTTGACATGACACAAGTCTAATAATTCTTGTCCATCTAGCAGCCAATCAGTAGGATCCTCTGTAAATGCGTCTGACACTAACCAACAGAGGCTTCTGTACTTCTGCATTATTAAATGAGAATGGCCATAAAATACATCTATATTACTATCAGAACAACCACAAGCCACATTTTACCACTGGTCCTTTCCCCATCAGGGCTACATGCAATCACCTCTATGGGAACTGCTACAAATGACAGCCAACAATATCAATGTGCTTCTTACTCTCTAGTGTCACATATGTTTCACTCATTGGATTTGCCGCTGGATGAAATTGAATTTTTCATTTCTATGAATTGATTCGGCCTGACGCACGTATGCATGCTTACTGTGCTAATACCGGAGCCTTTGCCCTGGGATGGCTGGCTTACTCTGGGATGAATCCATTCATGCACTCTCTACTGTAGCTGACATTCTCTGCTTGAATGGCCTAATTAGTGTAGCCACTGTGATGGGGGGATAATGGACACAGCCCCGGGCTGCTGTGGGCCACTGGTGCATCACCGCACTGAGTCAGTTTGGCTCGGCACGGTTCTCCTATCCGGGCCATATACTGTAGTTCCATGTTACATGTAAAACTACATTATGTTCTCTAGTTAAAGAACATAGCTTTACTTAGATCAAATGACTCATGGATCAAATAGTGAGTATAAGGCTATAAATGACTGCAACAGACATTTGAGCACACATACAATAGCAGGAATATCTATAGTGCAGATGTGCACACAGGCCCACAAATGACTAAACTATTGCAAAATGAAACATTTTTATCATGATAAAATAAGCATAATGTCTTGTAAAATCTTGTCTTGTAAAATATTTATATTATAAAGCAGCAAATGGTCTCATAGAAACGTTCAAACAAAACATTGCTGCTTCAAATTCAGAGCTCTTCTGCTTATTTGAAAAGTCCCCCAGGGATGACCCACAAGGCTCTGCAAAGCTCTGCCGCTGTAGAGAGATTAACCAGGACAACAGATGTGACTGAGACCAAGAGACCACATGTCACTGTAAGGGTTCTCAGCTCAGGTAAGGCACAGAGCCATGGAGACAGATATGGCAGATGGGAGATACCCAACAGGTGGACAGCCATTCAAAACATGTACACACACAGCCATTCAAAACATGTACACACACACCAATATGCACTTGAATGATCTGAGGGGAATGTGTGTGCTTTTGCAGTTACCCTTTGAAATATAAATGCAAATATTGATATGGCATACATAACCCGTTCATCTGCTGAAATTACATAGACTTTATTCTTTGTTAGTTATTTAGTTAGTTATTATATGCCTTTTCTGACAGCAGGCCAGGCAATAAAACAAACAAATGTTGTTGTTTTTTTATTCTGACAATATATTTCATTTTAAAAACAAAATAATTCCGTGTAAATATTCAGAAAATACACGGAAAAAATACACGGAAAATATTTCCACGGAAGTATTTTGTTTTGACCCTTCTTCTTCTATTTCTGTACTCGTGTCTAGGTCAGACCCAAACAATATTGACAGTTCAATTTTGATCCCAGTTTTGATTCCCTAGTTTATCAATATGCATAAAACAGATGCTTTTAGATAGGCCTACTGCACACTGATTCTAATCAATGCTACCAAGCATTATGGCTAATAATATTATGATTTTCAGATGCAGTTAAGTGTTTATAAAATGCATTTCATGTCCACCAGACATCATTACTGTTCTTGTAGCTGGACATGAGGTGGTCTTTCTGCTTTCATGTAGGCCTACAGTATGTGACACACTGACTGAAGCAGGAGAAATCAATAGGACTGGATCAAAACCTTTGTTTAACATCGCATACTGTTGCAATGATGCATTATTAAGAACATGCAATGACTACATACCTAAGGCATACTCTGCTTGTTCATAGGCTAAAGCAGGTTTGACTTATGCTAAGTTACAGGATAGGTTTCAAAATGAATTAATGAATTGCTATGTATCACAGCTGCGATGCTACAGTCAGACAGCTGTTTTTTTCTATCTCTGTTCATCAGTTTGAAGGAGCAGGACAGCTGGCTTAAACGTCTTTAAAACGCCACTAATAATGAAATGATTTGACCACAAACTTGTCCAAAAATTATAGAGTTTGGGGTGGACTGTCTGGAAAGGCTGATCATGGGCATTTTAACAGAACCATTCAGCGATAACTTTCATTCAGTATGTGGGAAAAACAGATGTTACAACAGATGTGCAAACATTAAACCTTTCTTGCCAATGTCTTTAGCTGACAGACATCATATACAATTGCACAGTATTTTTTTCAATTGACTCACAAACATCCTAAAGCGGTAATATAGCCTAAGTAAATATAATAATGACTCTGATTTCTTATAGCTGTTTGTTGAGTTTCCAAATAATGCCCTTTAGGCTAAATTTAAAAGCTGTCTAAGCTGGCAAGGGTTAATTGATATGCTGTTTTAAACGTCATTATAGATTTGTGTGTCATGAAGTAAATTATCACTTACCTTATACCCCATGATCACGTTGCGTGCGCTCTTTCTACTCCATTTTAACCACGATATAGGCAATGCTGTAAGAAGTACAGTGTAATCATATGAAAGACTGCATGCGGGACACAGGACAATACACAGGACAACACACCGATTTTTTATAAAGAGGATGACAGATTTTAACATAGAGTTTTACATAGCCTACCGTGCCCCTACCAACAGCTATATTCGGCTATTAGACATAGAAAGATAGATAGCAGAAAAGCACATATTATCCTAAGGGGAAACAAATATGCGTCTCTTACCTGATGAGGTCGAGGCTTTTTTTTTTAATTCTGTTTATAATATCAGAAGCCAGCCGCCATATTTATTTATTCTTCTCGCATCGTGATTTGCCCGACAAGCAGAGTCATTGACAATTGCAGTTGATTCATATCCGTCGCATTCATCTTCGAGAGACGTCGGCAAATGAACAGAGACTGCGTCAAAAAGCAATGTTATCTGCATCTACAAACAGCTGGGGCTCAGCTGTAACAGATGCAACGTAGCCGTATCCTTGTTGGTGAAGACGAATTCGTGTTTTCCCCGACACTTGACAAAACACAGCCTAATCGTATGTGTGTGCGAATGTATTCATTAATAGTGGCTGTGCAAGAGCATTCTCCAGCTCGATTAAATTTAAGACAACGCTAGGCTTGTGTTCAGTGGGGCGAAAGGGCGCCCCCTGTGCGCACATTATAGAATACAAATAAATCCTTTGGGCCGCATAGTCTCACAAACGATGAAACCTTGTTTAGATTCAACTTTATTGTCATTGTGCAGAGTGCAAGTAGCCTATACGAAATGCAGTTTGCGTCTAACCAGAAGTGCAAAAAAGCAGAAAAGTCCAATATGATATACACAGCAAAGGCAGGTGGTGCATTAACAGTATACAATATATAGTGCAATGCTGGTCCGCGGAGCCGTGGAGTGAAATTAGGCCCGGTGCTTCGTGTGATAATTTGCTGCGCAATTGATCAAGGAACCGCGGACCGACAGAAAAAGAAAACAAACGTTTCTGCATTCAGGAGGAATACTTGCTAATTCAATGTCATTAGACATAGAGCCGTACAATTAAGTAGTGGTATGAGCGTTCATTCAATGCATGTGTAGGCTACGCGCGACAGAATCCGAAACTACCCGATAACGTTGGTAGCAAAGCTCCGCTTCAACCTGTCGGAAGGCTGTTTATTTATTTAACGGCATTTAATAGAACTACGTGGATTCTTGCAATTTCCATATAAACAGAGCAGATACTGTATAATACACTGTCTAGCATTGAGTAGGCCTCTGAGAATAGTCAAATTTGAATATAACGTGGCCAAAAGATATTGTAGCCTTATTAGTCTTCCTATTAAAGATCTCCAGAGATTTACGCTTATCTGCTCCGCCGTTTACCATTGAAGGTTCTAAAATTCTATGTTGAATTCAATGAACCCAGATATTCTTTATTTGCCTACAAGTGTATGATGCATTGCTTACATGAGGGAAACATTCCAAAACAATAGCACCCATAGTTGCTGTTGTTTTTGTTTCCTGAATCCTTACATTCAGGCATTCAAATTAAATTTCTTTAAAAAACATGTACATTTTTTCTCCATTTGCATACCAGTGTATGATGCATTGCTTACATGAGGGAGTGTGGAACCGGTGATGCGTTGGGCAGTTTTCACCACCCTCTGAAGTGCTTTACGGTCAGTGGCAGAGCAGTTGCCATTCCATACTGTGACACAGTTGGTGAGGATGCTCTCAATGGTGCAGTAGTAGAAGTTCATCAGGATCTGTACAATCATTTATTACTATCTAAAAGCATAATTAACCCTCTATTTCATGATGTTGCCATATGGCAACAATTGATTTATCTTAGTGTTTCTAATTGGCAGTAACACAAAACCTATATTTTATTTATATTTGAAGAAGGGGACTTTAATTTTGGTATAAAAAACATTATTGTTAGATCACATGATGTGGATATATTGTTAGTACTATACTCCTATTTCTGCAGAGAGCTACCTCCGTGTCCACTACCACCTGTCCGCTTCCTGTGGGTGGTCAAATTTCAGAATTTAGGCATATTTTCTTTGAGAAAAAAATTACTTGAAAAAAAAAAAAAAACACTATCTGGCCTAAACATGAACAATGTATCATTAAAACAAGTTGAATGTGTTTTTGTAAATTGGTCAAATATAATTGTTGCCATATGGCAAAAGCTTGCAAATATGAAACTATTTATGTCCATTCAAATGAATAATATCATAGAATTACAATAGGATTGCATATTGCTAGGATAATCTAGGAATATTTACTTGATAGTATAGTATAGTGACTGGACTGGATGTATTTTGTGTTATTGTTCACACAGTCAACTAGACATGCTGTTTTCATAATTTTTGTTTGGGATTTTGGGAAAGATAAAAGCACATTGTTGGCTTTTCCACCAAAGAAGTGTCAAGATTAGCTATAATGCAGCAATGAGGGGAAAAACATTGTGTGTAGCGGATAGCGGCTGCAGTCACCCATCATGTCTCTTTGGCTACAGCTTAAGCACCTCAAAGACTCAAAGCTCAGGGGCAAATGGGGTGACCCTTCTCTCCTCTCACTATGGACCCTTTCAACAATAAAAACAAAAACAATGCTTGAACGTTCCATTTGGGCCCCAAACTACTTCCTCTGCATCAAGATAACATATGGAATGTTAAAACGGAAGTCTTGTGGGGCCAACTATGATGCTGATAATGGAACTCTCTTGAAAGGGTCCATAAATGGTGAAAGAAGTGGGCTGGCTTGCTGTGGAGCCATCCAAGGCATGTCCAGTGTGTGCCTGTAGTATGAATCGCACCGGAAACCCAGGTTAGGTTGACCCTTGTGTGTGGGACCCCAGATATAGAGGAGGCATGGCTTTTACTGGGCAGGGGAAGTCTGTCAGGGGGATATGTAAAGGATGCCTATGTCTGTGTGTACGGCATGTATTTGCACACTTTTTGAAGGGGAGAGCTCTGACTGTGCAGTCTCACTACAGTTGAATATGTCCTCCGACTGCATTATTTTTAAAGTATAAGTGATAATTCATGCAATAAGTCATAAATTGTCCATATTTCACTAACTTTCACATATGTGCTTTGGTATCAAGACTAACAGAACACATATCTGACAGATCGAGTTGAGCAAAGCACCTAAAACGTTTAAAAAAGTTTACATTGCAGCAATGGCTGTCCACTGCCCACATGCCCACTGCTCAACACTGTGTGTTTTACTGTGTGTGTGCACTGCTCTCTCTCTCTGTGTGTGTGTGTGTGTGTGTGTGTGTGTGTGTGTGTGTGTGTGTGGCTCTTTACACAATTGAGCAACTTTCCTATTATTCAATCAAAAGGTCTGCCACAAGTTAGGCTATGTGACATGCCACTTCTGGTCACAATAGGGAAACTACGGGCAATGGTATATATAGCTATAACAAACATATGTCACAACATACAGTGTCACTCTGGCAAATGTAAAATGGCATAATACATGTTACCCTATACAGGCACTTGTGACATTCCACCGATGACTTTTGGTCAAGGACATGTTATCCCCAATATGCAGCTAGCTGGATGAGCTGGCTGGCTGGCAGCTATGACATAAATGTAAGAAAATGTAGTCACAAACTAAAGTTGACAATTTCTAGGCCTACACAACTAGCCCATCATGTAGGATCTGTTAATGTTCAATGTGCAAGGACGTGGTTGAAACACTAACAACAACACAACAACACACAAGGTTGTTAACAGTTGTAAAACAGGTTTTGTTCTTCCCAAGTACTCTGTGGCTTGAAGGATGAAACAAATAAAAAATAACTGAACACAGAAGCTGTCCTGTCAGTGGCTTTCATCTCTGTCTTGAGCATGCTCTAGTAACTTCTATTGTTACTGAGGAGATGACAGACAGGCAAAACTAGCAGAACTATATCATGCCTGAAAAACACACACTTAATTACAGGGCTAGGTGTTGGCATGTATGATAAAAACCAACACAAAATCTGATAAGCAGGTTTATTCACTGATAACCCACGGTGATGTCCATGTCCCATGTCAGCAAATGTTTTAATGCGAGCAATATGTGGTTTATGGGGTAATGCCCTGCATGTCTTTAAGATTAATGTCAACGTCTACAGTCATTTTGCACTGGAAGTGTAATTGTGGAAACAGATAATATTGCATGACTGCATGAGGACTAAACAAACATATTTGGTGAAAGCAAGTCAATCTGCATAACACTGCACTGTGTACAGGGCCCATACGAGAGTAGTCAATATTTCTGGATTTGCCGCTCAGATCAGAAATAGCTGGTTGTGCATTCCTGAACAAAAAACTTTTTTTAGCTGATAACATTCATTCAAATGACGCAACAACCTGTCTGTTTGCTCAAGGACCAAACAATTGAAGGATCATTACTACCAAACATGCAAATGTGTAGCCTGTGAGAGGCTGGGACATTGGAAACAATTTATGTTAGTGCACTGCGTTGAAACGGATGATGTGTGTACATGACATATATCGCACACATGAGCGCACCCAGGCCTGGGCCCTTAAAATCGTCAGACTTTCATAAAACGGGGATTCGGGCATTTGTCCGCTGAGAAAGTGTTTCAAGTTCTTGCTTGAACACACCATCTTAACGTAGCCTAGTTTGAGACAGACTGAAATACTAAACCCTGGCCTAACCCTCTTCTGACTCACATCAACATTAGGCCTATCCCATGCATTAAAGGTGCCATGTGTAAGAATTGAGGTAAAAATATCCAAAAAATGAGCTACATGCATCAAAAGAATGAGAAGAAATAAGGGCGATGATGTAATTTAAAAAATGAAAAACCTGAATTAGCATGCTAAATTGCTAGCCAGTGTCATAATACCAGTTTCGGCCATGGGATGCGGTATGCGGGCCACATAACCGCCAGCCAAACTGCAATACACGTTTCTTGGTTGTTACTCTAGGGTAGACCAACTCACTTTCTGGAGGTCTACTGCCCCCATCTTTTATGGAATGTGGAGTATAAATTGATTTTTTGGCGGACATTACACATAACACCTTTAAGCCCACATTTCACTGCTGGACTCAATGAAAAAATACCAAACATGCATACTTCAGTCACTAATCAATGTCATTAGATATAATAACAAGAAAATGGGAAGAACGGGGCTATGCAATACCATCACTATTTTAAAAAGAAAACATAGGCTATATAAACGCATAGATATCACTCCATCGGTTGAAGATCCAGTGTTGACTCTATGGCTAGACCTTGCTTTTAGTCATGATAAGTCCTACTTGTAGCCTAGTTGAACCTGAAGCAAAAAAAACCCCAAATAAAACAAACATATATATACCACAAAATACAATAGCAATGCAAAATACATGACAATGGCACAAATGTAATATGCAATACCAGTTGTGACTTTAGCCTAATAGCCTACACTTTTACATCACTAACATTTTACATATTATAATGCCCACTCCCAATTGAAACAAAGCAAAACAGCTGTGGAATAAAATGGTTGCAATACATTTGTTATGACTATAAGAAACAATATCTTTTACTTGATATCATTTCAACTT